>NW_015113296.1:139128-223906 GCF_001443285.1 Poecilia latipinna | reverse complement strand
CTACAAAACTGTTGCGTTACTCGTTACATCCAAGTCGCGTTGCTCTTTTTTTCCGTTAAAATGTGAAGTTCAGGGTCTTAAGGTGGCACCATAAAATCCAACCAATAACGTGACTTAGTGTCTGTTGTCACCCATCGTCTCCACCTTTACTCGCACGAGGAGCTCTAGACATGCGCAGTGGTTTCCTCTGAGCGGGAGAAGATGTCTGTCTAGTCGTCAGTAATATAATAGCGCTGCATAAATCATAAGATATGGCGACATGTAAAACCAGCAGCGCTTCGCTTTTACAGACGTTGGGGACTTAGTCCAACTTTTAGCCTCACTTGGAAGGAAAGCTTAAAGAAAGGTAAGATCTGTGGACGTGATGCTAGCAAAACTAGCTGTACAGACTGAGACACACATGTTGCATCTGCGATGAAAAAAAGTTGTCACTCATGCGCTGAATTATTGTGTGGAGGTGTTGACTGATGTGTCGCATATATGGGACAACGCTGTGACCAAAATCTGCAATATAGTGAAGTGAGTTTCATTAACTCACTTCAGCTTCTATGCACCACAAATTTGGAACAAACTTCCAGAAAACTGTAAAACAGTTGAAACTGTGGGTTTTGATGTTTTTAATGTTTTTATCTTTACTTTTCATCTAGTTATTAACTTCTTTTATTTCTCTGTCTCACTGTCTAATGTTTTTAAAATGTCTTTCTATTTCTCAATGTCACATGCTGCTTTTATTTTAATTATGTAAAGCACTTTGAAATGCCTTGCTGCTGAAATGTGCTATACAAATAAAATTTGATTGATAACGATTTGATTCTTTTGAACGGCTCTTCACTAAGAAGATAGGACTGGAGTCTCACTGAGAGCCGTCCTTTGTTCTTGTAATGCTCTGCGTACACTGCAGTAGCTATTAATATTTTGTTTAATTATATACATTGATATTTATTTAATTAGTGAATAAATGAAACACAAGAACGGAAGCTCACGCAGCAAGCTCATTGCTCTTTGTTTCCGTCACCTGCCATGGTGGCAGACATTTCAGCACTGTGCTGCCTGGCTTTATGCAGCTGGAAAGAGAGTGAGAACAGTCACGATGGTCTCAGACTCTAAAAGTCTTGGTCTTGTCTCTGTCTCAATGCACTCTGGTCTTGAATTGGTCTCGGGTTAGGTGGTCTTGACTACAAGACCAACTTCAAACACACCAACCTAAATACCATCATGTTTATGATTATATTGCTTACGAAAGAGGGGTGACATCTAAATGCCAATATTTTATAAAAACTGTTTCCACAGCTTTTTAAGCCACACATAAACCGCATTCTGAGGATTATAATTGATTTTGAGGGCTGTTGAGTGTGGGGCAACAACCATCTAGACACTAAGTAGATTTGAAAATACATTAGAGATGGCTACCTAATACATTAAACTCTGCAAAATGGGATCAGCGTCTACTGCACTGGTCCAGTGTGAAAGATCATGTGATAAAGTGAGTATTTTTGCAATTCAGGTATATCATGGTGATGGCTAAAATGATCCCAAATCCTTGGGGTGTTATTTACTGTCATGTGCCAAGAAGCCTTCTTTGGCTTTTCAGTCATTTGTCGTGCATGTCATCTCACATCGCCCCACGCAGATATCCTGTAGACTCACATTCCTACGTAGCTTTTCTACACTTTTCTTTGTTTTCTCTACACTACACTGTTTTCTGTTTATTTTTGCTACTTTTGTTTCTGCCTCGATAGCTTAAATTCCCCACGTGTTACTAACAAGGATTACCTTACCTTATTTTATAACTCTACTCTGTAATAGTGTTAATTATTCCTCAGATTATACTAATGTATATTTTATTGTACATAGTAAGGCAATAATTAGATGACGCATACATACACAAAACAGAGTTTTACAAATATTTGAAAAACAAAGACAAACTAATTAGGTAGTTGACATTTTAAGCTGTCATTAGGATCTTACTTTAGCATTTATCAGCTCAGCAGCAACTGCAAACAGCCATGTCCATGTGTAGTCTCTGCAGAATGTGGACCCTTAACTCAGATTTTGAAAGGCTGCCAACATTTCCAAATCCAGCATAATCCTTGACAGACAAAGGTTGAAAGGATAAAACAAAGCAGCTTTCCTGTAATACAGTATGTTCAGCCTTCCTGTTAGCTGCCAAAATCTCACTCCCTGTTTAAAAGCTTCAACCTGAGTAAAAAGTCATGGAAATGATTTCTTTTACCTCTTTATATTATTGTATTTCTTCTTTTTCCTTCAGTAAGAACCGCCCCATCTGGTTTCCAGTCAGTTCGGTCATGCCTGAAGTCTGCTAATTACCATCATACCAGTTAATCAGAGCAAGGCAAATTCTTTATATTGTGATATAAAGTCATATTGTATTAACTTCCTGGTCATACTTGGCATATCAAACTTATGAAGAGATTTTTCTACAGGTATACAGGTTTAGTTTCCTTCAACAAAAGGGTATAACAACAATGAAGCACATATAAGCAAAAGCTACACATTTGTAACAGTTTCTAAGTGGATTTACTTATCCTGACGTTAGCTTTTTATTAGATTTTTTGCAGATCAGTTTAACCCTCCCTCCTTGGTGTTTTTCTCCCCCTAAGAAAATATTAAATATAATTTAACAAACATTATGACATTTTTTTCACTTAGTGAACGTTTGATCAGCACACAGCCACACGTGAACACACAAACGCACACAGTTAGCATTGTCCAGGTGCGATACTGAGTCACAACCTCAGCATGTATATTTAATGGTAACCCTAGCATGTGTGAGCAATGCACAAAGGCATATGGGCTCATTTGTGTGAACTGTATAGAGTGATGTGAATAGACTGTGTGTTTTGTATGTGTGTGTATCTTGGATACAGTTGCTAAGCTGTGTGTTTGTAAGGGCTGAGACAACATGGCTTGTTCTCAGCCAGCCACAGAATGATCGGACTCTAGTGACTGCTTGTAGTCAAGTTTCTTGTCTTCTTTCCCAGACAGACTTTGTTTGCTGTGACCCTTGGTGCCTCTCTAACCTGCTTCTTGTGTCTGCAAAACAATACGGACCTAATTTGAATTGTAAATATCAATAAACACCAGGTTTAAAAAGAAACGGGTTTGATGGAATGTGAATTAGTTTTTTTTTTTTTTTTTTTTTCATTGACAGGAGTATTGTCTGAATGCAGAGGTGGTTGTCAAAAGTTTTAGGTTAATTTTCATGAAATTGGTACCTTGAATGATTCACCCTCATCCCTACAAAAATTGCCTCTCATTGAGCTTTTTATCAGCTCAGCAGAAAACAGGCTCAGTCACTTTGACCTTTTTTTCTTTTTGACAGAAACATTACAGTTAAAAAAAGGGAAAAGCATAACAATCGCAAAAGAAAAGGTACAAGCACATTTTCATACACTTAAAGGGCATTAGTGCCTGCATTCAGGAGTACTAACTAGGACAGCACATTGAATTTGAAGGTATGCCTGCCAGTGTCAAAGAGAAGAAAATTTGCATTTCATTGCCGTTAACCCTTAATCTTGAATTGCTTGCTGACACAGCTGAGAAAAGCAGGAGCACTGTAGCAACCAATTTAAGTGCTAATTGTATCGAGGCAAAATATATTTAAAATTTAAATTAAAAAAGCTGTCTGTTAAAATGTATAGAGAGCTAGATTTCAAATTGCTTCAGCGTGTCCTCAGCATATGAAACATTTATCTCCCTTTGTGATCTATTCGTCTTCATATGCTGCTTAGTTACGAACCGGTTTCCTGTTATCATTCCTTGTATTTTTTGATGGAAAATGGGCTGAGAAGTAAAAGTACGATGGAGGCTGTAAAGACACGGTATAGGAAAGGAGATGAAGCTAGCATGAGAAACGGAGAGAGGCAGGGAGCGCTGCCCCATAGAGAATAAATGGCTGGTTAGTGAAATATGAGGGGCATCAGCTTACACTGAAGGATAAAAAGGCAGTCAAGCACAGGATACACATCTGTCATCTGTGCCTACACACACTGGCCAGCTGGTGGAGTGTGATGTAACTAGTGACTGTTGTTCCATAGCTTATATAGCTTTCCTGGTTGCTGACCTGAAATGAACCTTTAGAAAAGCCTTGAAAGAACGATGGCAAAATCCTGAACCATAACCAGTTCTGCAACATAGGCAAGATTTTTCTCGAAGTTCAACTCAGGGCAGAGTTCTTGTCTTGTCTTGTTTTACTACACTGTATATTGCACACTGCGAATTACCCCTCATTACTCTGCTTCCTTCTAAAGTCACTTTCACACCAGGATAGTCGGGGGCAACTTGGTCCGATTCGATGGAGAATGTCAAAAATGGTGTCTTCATTTGATTTAGTTGTATCCCAACAAAAAGCAGTTTAGTCTGCATTTTGGAAGCAGACTAAACTGTCTGCATAATGCAGTGAAATTATTACAAGTGCTTCTTCAAGATGATGCTGCACGAAACAAAGATTGATCAGGTAGAAGAGCAGCATACAGAAGAAAAAAAAACACCTAATCAATGGTCAATAATCCTTCCACTTAGCATGGCTTGTTCGCAATGACAACAGTGTAGAAGCACCAAATTAGTCCAGACTTTGAGTATCTGTTTTGTCTTTGGAATTTTAACCTAAATGCTGTTTTTGCCAGAAAAATATCTAGGAAGATCAATTGGTGAGATAGCAGCCTATGCAGCATATTTCTCTTTAGATGTTTTGAATGCTGCAGGTTTATCATCTTCTTGATAATAAAGTGAACTGAGACTCACATTTTCAGGTAGATTAGTTTCACACAAGCCCCAAACAAAACAGAGAGAGGGGAATTACCTGGTCCATCTAAAATATATGAAGGTAACCTCTGTTATGGTTACACCCCAAGAAATAAAAAACTTTCTTGGAGTCTTTTAAGGCCAATCAACACATCAATGTTCACCTTTTTTTACTTTTTTCCTGTCTAGTACTGTTTCCAGTGAAATGTTTTTTTTGTTTCCTTCTAGTGTAGCTACTCAGATGTGTCCCTTGATACATTTAGTCTTCTGAATTTCTAAATTCAACTAACGATCTTTTATTCTGTAAATATTGAACAGAAAATAATTTTAAGCTGACGGGAACTTTTGTAAGAACATCTTATCACATTGTAAGTGACTCTACCTGTTTATTTAACTTCATTTATTCATTCTGCTAAAGAGTTTTATGAACTTAAAATAAAATATATCATGTAGCAGCCCCGATATGTTTGAAAAAAAAACAAAACAAAACTACCAGCTCAAGTGTGGTGTTCTGTAGATACGAGGTGCCCATGTCTGGTTTTTCAGAGCTTCCATCCTACAGCGTTTAGATGAATCCTTTCTCCAACACGGCTCATTACCTGGCCTCCACCGAGCTGAATGGCATGCTGATGATGGAACTCAGCCTTTTGATTCAGGTGTGTTGAAGCTGGGATGCAGCAATTGATGATCAATATGCAGCATCCACCTGCAGTGTATGGGTATGAACATGGATTTCCTTTGGGAACTGTGCTGCAGATTTTATACTGACTGATGAAATGCATCTTACCTCTTTCAGTATAATGAGGCTTGTTGTGAACAAAACTCAACATATCACCTGCATTTTTCTTGGGTGTGTTAGTATTACTCAGGGTGAATTAGTGGCATATTATTGTTGGGTCGACTTTAATCTGCCGATTTCATCAGTAGAGTTTTGAGGCAAAAAAATATGTTGATCTCAGAAGAGGGAGTGATCATCTGTCGCAGCCTTTGAGTGTCCAGCTATGCTTCTTCCACCCCGGCTTCATGTACCTGGATATCGATCATAACCTCACAGATTTTGGATTTGTTCAGGGTCTTTGCCCCTCTGAACTCTGTTAACACGCCTGCCTCACCAGGTCTGAGTCTTCAAAGAGGGGAGCGTGAGAAAACAGCTCTTAAACAATTCCTTGTTGTTTGAACTTCCCTCCCTGGTTGTGTCACCAGTCACTCATCATCATGACTCTTTGGCAGCGTTTGACCTGAAAGCCGCTCCCAAGAAGCGGCTAGCTCTGTTCCAGCTTGCACATTCAAACTTTTGTTTGAAAATCTGGTTTACCCAACAGTTTGGGTCCAAAATATATTAAAAACTTTACAGAAAGAGACTTTTTTTGTAGCAACAAAGCTCCCTAGCATTTGTATAACCTGCATTCCCATGGGTACCTGTGAACTTTAAAAAGGTTTTATTAGATATTTGCATAGGCAAGACAACTTCCTATGTACAAAAAGAAAATATTACATCTTCCTGCCCAAAACATTGCATTCCTCACATTGGAGTCACATATTAAAATTATTTTTTTAAATGTACATGATTGTTTCAAAATGAACAATCAAATTTAAAACATACATTTTTAGAAAATGTATTCAAACTGTTGAGGTTCCACTTGAATGATTCTATCTGGTAAATAATATGTAAAGCAGAAGTCCGTCTGAAGTACGTTTAGAGCTTTGTGGACCACAGAAAACTTTATTAACCATCTTGCAAACACAAATAAGATCACAAGTGGTGTGGTTGAAATTAGGTTTCACAATCACGAAAACCCGGATGCTTCTCATACATCATTAACCACCATATCAAATATTCTGACCACTCTTACTTAAAAAGATTTGGAAGTTGTTTACTATCCACCAAAATTTCACTTCAAAGTGACTGTATTACCTCTGATCCATGCTCTCAACTTCAGCTTTCCGACAGGTCTATTAGAAATTGATACAACCAGGTCCATATCACTACTGGCTTCATTCCACTTCAATCAGTAAACTACTTTTCTAAGCTTATCACCAGCTATTCAGTAATTACTGCTACTTTCAACAAAATTAAAATGTGAATTTCAGCAAACTTGCATCCAGGTTTGCAAAAATCATCAAAGTCTAGTTTACGTAATACTAGAACTCCAGTCGTTTTAATTGCCAGATCTTCAGAATGTACTTTTGTAGCTTGACTCTATATGACTGCATACTTTTTAAACTGAAACATATGCTCATGTTGCTAAGAATTGCAGAAAAAGTTGAGAGCAACCCATTATTAAATAACTTGAGGTAGCTTTACAAGCAAAGAAAATTATTTTAATGTGATCTTGTGGTGAAGAGACATTTTTATCTATCTATCTATCTATCTATCTATCTATCTATCTATCTATCTATCTATCTATCTATCTATCTATCTATCTATCTATCTATCTATCTATCTATATTTTTTTAATTTTATTTTTTTTTGATAATTATTTGTTTAAGATTCTTTTATATTTTTCTTTTTCATTTATATTGCAGATTTGTCAATGACCTTTTAAAATTATTTTCTTTTCTCTTACACAGAGATTCTCATGTCATAGTTACTGGCACTTCTAGTAAAGATGTGTGAGGCATGCAATTCATTTATTTTTATAGAATGTCCTTTGATGAGGAAAAAAAGTCTGTTTTTAATTTGAGTACAGTTATATATCGGGGCGGGGGGAATCTGCTGACAAAACAGATATTCTTTTATTTGGAATTATGTTTTCCATAATTGGCACCCCATGCTATGAAAACTTTGGACAGTGATGGTTCCTCCCCTATAATATGCAATATGTTATTTTTGATTTTGCATTTTCTTGGCAATAATTTCTCTTAGCAGACGTTTAAATGATTTACATTTGGCATCAGGGCATTGTAGGTAGATGCAATGATGTGAAAAAATTAAACACCCCAATTGATATTCAGCTTGCTGATAGGAAATGCTCACATATTGACGTCCAGTCTCATTTGTTTTATTCTAAACCATTCATAAAAACCATGAAGCTTCTTGATATTTGTGTCATAGTTGGTTCGACATTATTTCCCTACAATGCTGAATCTGGTTTTTGCTTAAAATATCCTCCCTCTGTGGAAAAGACTAGGAAGCTGGTGGTGAATTTACCCAGAGACAGACCCACCACACTGACATGGTGTAGTGGGTCAACTATGTCAGTTCCCTGGAGAAACTGATATTTAGATAGTGGACACTTAAAATCACCTGGGTTTTCACCTGGAGATTAAACTGAACTGGAGTCACAACACTGATGGCTTTTACAAAAAGGGTTAAATCAGACTCTCCCTGATAATTCACCTTTTCCACTGGCTCGACTGGCTTCGCACGGCTCTAATCTGCTCATCCTCGTTCTTCTTTGCACCGAGCCAGTTGTGTTTGCATTGAGAAACAGCTGGATTTCAGGCTTGACCATGCAGTCTTTCATTTACCTTTAACTCACTGGTGGTAGACCTGAATTTATCCACCGTGGGGGAAATAAGGGATATTACTATTCTATCCTTTCTTCTATTCTCAATTTAAAATTTGGACTCTTATGACCATCCAACATCTTCCGGGCAAAACTGGGAGTTCTTTTGAATGCCCTTCGCTTGTGGACTTTTTAAATACTCAATCAAATACATAAACTGCTCCGAACTGCTTTCTGAAGACCTGATTTTAGTTTTTCTGGAAACTTTTTCTACTTTTCTCAAACGACTGTTCATTCATGCTTTTCTTGACATACAGGACGTTGTACTGTATGCGCTCTGCTTTGTTATAAGAACACTTCTCTGTTCTAACTTTTTCAAAACTTAGCGGCATGAAAGCTGACAAAGATCTATAAGGGAGTTCATATTAAATCCCCTGTTAAACATTCTGCTTTGAATTTTGATATGTTATCTAACCCACTGAGGATAACCCTCATCTTATAGGGAAGATCAATCGAAGAGCCTGTCTGGAGACCATGGCTCAGAGCAGAATGACTCTGTTTTTTAAACAAGTTCCAGGTTGATGTTTTTAGCTTTTTTAATGAAAATAATATCTTGTTTCCATGCTATGCTACTTCGTTTTAGTTACTTATTTGGGTTTGAAATATGTTTTTATCACCAAATATTTTGCATCTTAGTTTTCTTCCTCTAAAAATACTAATTTGTGCTATTTATATTATTCAATCAATCAATCAATCAATCAATCAATCAAATTTTATTTGTATAGCACATTTCAGCAGCAAGGCATTTCAAAGTGCTTACATAATTAAAATAAAAACAGCATGTAATAAACAGTGAGAACGAGAAAGAGATTTAAAAAACATCATTAAAACGTTAACAGTGAGAAAGATAAATAAAAAGCTGTAGAACTTTAGTTGAGACGCCTTCAACTGGGACTCCAACCCTTTGGACTTTAGTCAAAACGCCGTTTGACAAGGACTCTAACCTCTTGGACTTTAGTCAAAACGCCGTTTGACAAGGACTCTAACCTCTCGGACTTTAGTCAGAATGCCGTTTGACAAGGACTCTAACCTCTTGGACTTTAGTCAAAACGCCGTTTGACAAGGACTCTAACTTTTCGGACTTTAGTCAAAAACCCGTTTGACAAGGACTCTAACCCTAATTTAGCCATAAGCAACTCTAAACAGGTGGGTTTTAAATTGAGATTTAAAGGCACCCAGTGTTTCAGCTGTTTTACAGTTTTCTGGAAGTTTGTTCCAAATCTGTGGTGCATAGAAGCTGAATGCTGCTTCTCCTCTTTTTGTTCTGGTTCTGGGGATTATTGAAGGCTGTGAGTATTTTATTCCTTGTGGTGTTTTTATGAGATATGCATAGATATTTTCCCCCTGCAAAATTTTCTTTTATATGAAGGGTGTAAGTAATTTCAATATTCTTACTGGGTAATGCTAAGCTTTTTGAAACATCTTTGTTTTCTAATGCTCACAGGTGTCTCTTATAGGTCCCTATATGCATTTTTCTTTTTTACCACAATCTTTACTCATTTATTCTCTGCTCCTCTTAAAAACAATAAGCTGTACAGATGATTGCTGAAATCATCTGTGTCACACAGTAATGTGTTATAATGGGGAAAACGACGTAGAGCGTCCTAGTGAGAGGAAGAGAGAGTGTGATCATTGTTCCATGAAGTCTATTTTCTCGGTGAGCAGATATCCATCTTCCAGGTTTCCTCTGGGATTTTCCCGACCGTTCTGTGTAGCTGTAGTGCGACGTTGGGATGTCGCTTAATGCAGGTGGCTTATTTTCATGTATCCTGGCAAGGACAGGATATGTGGATGGCAGCCATTTTACTGCAAATGTGACAATTTTATGCCTCCAGCCGAGGTTAATGATGTTTTCCCCTCGTATTAATAGGTCGTAATAAGTGAGGGAAGTCTGATACATTGACTTGTGTCCACACATCTGTATTTGACTTTTTCTTAAAATCTGCTGACAGATTTTTTTTTACGCCTCTTTTTACCCTGCTTATCTTTTCTAATATTAATCTTCTGATCTTTTTTTCTTCCAATCCCTCCCTGACTTCTGTCCTCCTTCCCTCCTTCCTGCTGTGGTGTGGCTGTAACTATCTACAGACTGGCAATATGAGGGTAAGACTGATCTCCCTTTTTCATCCTTCGTTAAACATGTTCACATACTGGTTAATTTATCCTGCTGACCCAGCGGAGATGGTTATAGTGGATTAGGCCCGTGTCTTAAAAAACGCTACTTTAATCTGTTTTTACTGCCGGTTCCTGCTTCTCTTAGCTCACCTTGTTTTACACTACATTACATGTAAGTTATAAAATTCTTGTGTGTTTTTTTTTTTTTTACGGCATATGCTTTCTCACTGAACAGAGAACAACGAGGTTAATAAACTATAGACTATATGTGCCACAGCTCATGCTTTATTTATCTTTATGAGTTTATTGCTGTTGTCCTTGCAGCATTTTGTACACACTTCAGGGCCTTTTTCAAATCATTTTTCTCATAAATACTAAGTGCTTATCAAATAAAACCACCCACAGTGTTCCCAATAAAGTTTTATATTGCCTTTTTTTTAACATAGTAGATCTGAAGATGGAAAAAACCCACCCATGGAGGTATTAGTGTAATCTTATCTTGACTTACTCTTTTTTTTTTTATCCTTTCAGAATGTAAACTCTCCCGTTCTGGTCCTCCTGCTACCATCGTGGCCATAGATGAAGAAAGCCCCAATGGTAAAGTACTGCCGCGTTCTATCATTTCATACTTTAGGTTTAAAAAACACTTTTGGAGGTTGTAATGAATTCAATAAACAATTAGGAAATATATATATATATTTTATTCTATTAGCTTTTTCTCCATTTCACACAGCTTTCAAAAGTGAAAAATGCAGGATCGCACACCTGTGTCTGCTGTAACATCTCACAGGAAGTTGGATCTTGATCACATGTTTTTGTCTGAATCAAAAAGCTTGTGGTATTTCAGATTTGGATACTTGACTACTGTCTTTTAGAATTGGACGGACCTTAGAAGTTGGTTGGTTTCCTAGCATGGACCTGCTTTTTCAGCATTACTGACAAAGCATTACAATTTGATTCCAAATTCCAGATTTCTCTATTCTGGAATAAATTTTATGTTAAAGATCATTGTCTAGTTGGAACTCCCAATTAACTCCATTCCCTTTGCTTTTAGTCTACTTATCAAAAACTTTTCTCTTATTTTATTTGAGTGATTTTTATTTTTTCCCTCCTTTCCTGACTACCATAATGGTAGTCAGGAATATTGACTACCAGTGAATGGACCTTCCAGACACAGGGGTCACTCACTTGCAACACAGTTACTGCAGTCAGGGGATCTCCATTTCACTCACTGTGAGAATACTATCACCATTTGGCTGGACCTCTGATGCATTTGGTCAGTTATTTTAAAAGGGCTTAATATTTATGAAATCGCTTGTTTTATGTTAAATAATTTTATCAATTTGTTTTGTAGAAATCAGTTTTCATGTAAAAAAAAAATAGAAATTATATAAAAACAAATGTTTTAAAAATATATAAATATAATTTGGAATTCTAAGAGAGAAATTTGTAATACTTAAAAATCCAAGACATGTAGGTTAGCGCTCCTCAGAATGTGATAAAACAAATTTCAGCCCAGGAAGCTGAAGTCTGTTCATGTCTGTTCTTAACCTATTCAAACTCACGTCTTTGTTCGACCCTTTAACAAAGATCTCAGTCTGCATATCACATCCTTGCCTTGTCTCAGTAGGTTGTGTTAAGCAACAGATGATGCTTGGCATGCAGCCTGAACTCATTAATTCATTAGGCTTGTACCAACAGTATCACTTAAATACAATCTGTGTTGCAGAGGAAATGACCTAAATCACTGTGTGACCAGTGCACCAAAGTGATATAATTAACTCTTTATTACTGAGC
This sequence comes from Poecilia latipinna, assembly GCF_001443285.1. NCBI lineage: Eukaryota > Metazoa > Chordata > Actinopteri > Cyprinodontiformes > Poeciliidae > Poecilia > Poecilia latipinna. The sequence continues at coordinate 211,721 of NW_015113296.1, read as the reverse complement.
CTCTGATTTGCTGATGGTTAAATTTTATTACCTTTGATGGCTTCTTCGCTGTTTTCGGATGCAGCTGTTGCTGACTGTTGCACCACACCAAACAGGTACACTGTAAGGCAGAATATATGTTCTTGTCTCAGTCAAACTATTTCCTAAAATGTGAGACTTTAAATATGAACTTTGAGGAGTTGAGATGAAATTGACAGTAAAATTATAACTTTAGAGGAAGGATTGTGTTTATTCTGCAGTATTTTTTCCCCTCTTGGAATATGAGTATATTAAAAGTTTGTTTTCCAGGTGATCAGATTTACTTGACATTCTTCTTGTTTGTTCTTTTTAATTAAAAATGTTCTCTTCTTCTTTTTTTTTTTTTTTTTTTTTTTTTTGCATTTTCTGGAACTCTCCTTCCTTTCTGTGTCTACTGAAGTTATGCTGAGGCATTTTACCTTCCCAAGCTGCATTTTCTTCTAACATTTCAGATATGCTCCATGAAAAAATCTGCAAATAGGTGGATTTAATTAGAATTATTTTGAGTCCCATTTTGCAAATAAAAAAACATCACAAAAAGGTCGGTGGTCCACTGTGAGCCCTTCCTTGGTAATATTGCTATTAAATGTTGCCTAAGGACATGCTGAATCCTTCTAAATAATACCCGTAGTAATTGGTGTGTGTGTTTCTGTGTAACGCATTTCAATTGTATTATAATGGTGACCATTTTTTGACCATATTAAATATTTTACTTTATTCGACAACCAGTAAATACGTGACCTCATTGCCTTTATGAAACATAGCTACTCAGCAGCTTACCAAATGCAGTTTTAAAACCGTTAGCAGTGTTTATATTTATTGAGATCCCCATTAGCATCAGCAGCATGCTGCATCAGCTACTCTTCCTGGGGCCAGTTTACTGGATTTCAAACCTTTATTCTCTAAGTTTTATGTGACCTGAAAACATTTCCACACAGACAAATTGGTCTTCAGTGTCGTTCTTTAAGCCAGCTTACTGTCAGTGCAGAGCAACACGCTGGGCAGGGCAGGTGCTGCACTACTTAATGTTTTAAGCAACCAGAGAAAACTTAATCTGGCACGGTTGCGTTGGGAACAGTACTGGTGAGAATTCTTGCAGTTTTGAAACCATAACTTCTGTTTTTAGCCGCTTTACACCAGTATACAACCTTGGCCAAAACATGACTTCCTAGTGCTAAATCACCTACCGCAAGAGAAGTTTAGTTTGATTCATTATCAGACAAAGAGGTGGGGGATTATTATTTTTTAAATAATGTATGTAAACATCTGGTTTTAGATGCTAGAAACCAAACTTTAACACCTACCGATTATTCTCAGTTTGATTACACTTACCGATGACAGATTTTATAAAACTATTGGAATATGTGTCTGAAAGTCTTGTCAAATGTAGACTTTACCATGCACACGAAGCAGGATTAAATAACTGCAGAATATTTTGGTCTAAATTGTCTCATCATATCAAAAATCATTCTCTTAATTGCTCAGGAGTTGAATTCTTTTGCAGATTTGAGGAGAAAACTGAATAATTAAAATTCCTTTCAACCGGGCTTTTTGCTTTGCATCACTGAACGTGTAGTTTTGTCGGAACATAAAAACCCTCTCATCACTTTGTTAGACAAGACTAAAAATCATAGGACGAATGAAGGCAACAAGAGCCTTTCTCCAAAAATAAATAACAGATAAGAAGCAATTAATGAACAAACATACACGTGTTATACTACACTGCATGTCTGCCTCAGCATAACACTAAAATTTTGATTACTAATTTAATTTTTTTCTAGAAACCTTGTTTTGTCTCAGAAAATAGCAAACAAGTGCTGATCACAACAGTCCACATTGACATTACCGGAGATTAGCATGGAAACATCAGACATGCGTTTCCTTTTATCCCCACAGCTTGTTGGTATCTGTTGATTGCTTAGTGTTGTTGATTGTTCATTACTGTGGAGAAATTCATGCAATTTCTATTCACCCTTTTTACTATTTTCAACAGTTCTTCTTCCATATGCAGTACATGTTGCTGGAAGGGGAAGCTGCATGCAGGGATTTGCTTTTTTTTTTCCTACTGTACCATTCTGATATTCAATGGTGAGAACAAAAACATCTAATAGGTCTTTGTAGTGTTTTTCAGTATAAAGCGAAAGTGAACTAAAATAAGCGATAATAATGATATACTGGGACTTCTCACACAAATAACATGGAAAACCTCATTGAAAATACAAACACAATTTTATACAGACTGGTTAGTGTTTTGTTTTGGCTGTGCGAATGCAGCAGATATGTGGTTTATATAAAATAAAAGCCCGTTTACATTTATTGTAGAAATACTACCTAGTAAATTGTTCTACTAAAGTAATTATTCTTGCCGTATAACAGATGCACTACAGTTCAGAATATCCTGCAGTATGGAGATCCGGTCTGGTTTTGGACCTGCTGTTTAACCAAAGACCAGGATAATGAGGCTATTTACAATTTGTTCTACAGTAGTGAGCCAACCTCTGCAGACATTCTTCCTTAACAACTCCTCTAAAGACACCCTGAGGCTGAGGATCCCCATCGTGGAAAATCAGCTTTTACTCCATATAGGAGGAACACATACACATTCACGTCTAGCTACTCAACTGACATTGCAAGACAATTTTCTGTACAACCTGACAATAAAGGCATGCCTTCTAGTGCTCTGGAAAAGTATTGATACCCCTTAATCTTTTCTTTGTTTCGTCTTGCAAACTGATAATTTTCTGTAATTGACCTAGATTAATGCATAAAAGTGAGAATAATGGAAAAGAATACCTGGTTCATTTCTTCTGCCCTTCAGTCAACTCATTAGTAAGTGATCCAACCCTTGCATATTTTACTCCAAGTACAAATGTAAGTGCTTTGTGAGGACATTATTAAATCAAACTCCTGATGACGTCCGAAGAAGACACCCGACAGTTCACAGATAAATAAGGAGACAATTTTAAAATAGACTGTGTAAACACCTCTGAAATCACTGCCTGACCAGTTAACCTTGAATGTGAACACAATGAAACAACTTTAAAGAAATGTTTTAGAAGTTATTCTGGTGGGATTAGACCAAAATCAAACTTTTTGGAAAGCTGGATTGCGCTAAATACAGGGCAATCCTGGAAGAAAACGTGTTGGTCTGCAAAAGACTTGAGGCAGGTTCACCTTACAGCACCTCTAAGCATAAAGTGAGAGTTAGTGTGGAGAGGAATATATTGAATCATATTCATTTATTGGAATTGCCAGGATCTTCATCTAATTGATACCGTTTGGCACCACTTGAAAATCGATGTTCCTATACTTTCTGGACTAAGCTTGAGATTTTTTGCAAAGTCTGCATATCTGTAAAAATACTAAACATCCTAAAAAGATTAGCAGCTGCAACTTCAGCAAAATTCTGTACAATATTAAACCAGGAGCCTAAATGCATGTCCTTTCTAAAACTGATTTTTTTTAACGTTTTTGAAGAATATGGATCCTTTTCTTCCAACTTCACAGTTATGCACCACTTTGCATTTGTCTGCCACGTAATATTCCAATAATGTGCATTAAGAGCAGTGCCTGTAATGTGTCAGAGTATAAAGAAATGGAGGGGGAATATATATCCAAGTACTTCATCTCATCTCTTCTTATTTCATTTGATCTTCCTTAAGGAATACTGGAAACTGGTCAATAACTAAATCTGGCTCCACATCTTTTTCTCCTGTGAGAATAATGTTTCTGTACATGGTCCTGAATAAATAAACCCAACACAGCCTCGTTTTAGATGCAGTAGGATCAGTATGTGAATTTATTTCTCTGCAGAGACAAATCTCTTACTTCATGTTGGCTTTGTTCATTCCTACAGAGCTGTTTTCAATCTGGACATGCTTCAGGTGTTACAGACCTCAAAAGGCAGTTCCTTTGATGGAAATTGGAGAATAAGGTCCAATAGTAATTTCTGCGATAATAAAAAAGTGTTTAATCATTTTTTGATTACATTTACTTTCTGTCCTTTATTATATATGTCCTTGCGTCTGTCGTAGCTATTTTAGGAGAAACTCTTGCTGAAAATGAAAATGTTAAGTTCTACTATTTAGGGTCTCCTGAGCAAACTGCTGATAAACAGATGGTTCATTTCATAATCTGCCAAATACTTTTTAAAAGCTCTGCTCTTTTCTTATCAGCTTCAGTAGGTGTGCATATCAAACCATCTGGTGTGTCAAGTTATCTTCAGTTATGGGACAAAACATAATTATTCTAAGGTTAATGCATCAGAAAATTCTTAACAGTTCTTGGAATTAGGTAAAAGGAACTTGGGATGAAAAACACATGGACGATCGAAATGCATCATTTCATTTAAGTCTGTTTTTACTGCGTCAGGAGTTCAAGCCCAGTCAATACTGACATGGACATTTTGCAAAAATGATTTTTTTTCTTCTCAATTTCCATCTCTACTCCACATTTAAATTTAGTTTTTCATGAGAAAGTTGGGCAGTGACTCCTGAAGTAATCCCTGTCTTTTCCACATTTTGTACATGTATTACAGAGCTGTCTGCTGTGTTCCAACATTGTATTTACATTGCAGATTTCACTAATTACACGTATATGCAAACATCCTATCAAATAAAACAGATCTGAGCAAATTAAACATATTTCTTGCTTTATTTTTGCACCAAGTTTTTCCTTCTGTAGTTTAATAATCATCAGGACAAACAAAATGGGGAAAATTTCAGCTCAAATGACGATTTGCTCCCGACTTGGTAAGGAAAGACTTTGACAACGATTAGATAACTCCCCATTTTTTACATTTTATAGTGTATTGTTCTCTAAAACGTTAAATCTTTTAACTTAGTCACAAATTAGGGGTTTTCAAGACGTCAAGATGGGTCTTTGTATTGTGTTCTGTTATTATTCTGGTTGTTGTATGAAGCTTTTTTCCCTATAATGAATAATAGAAACCTTTCAAAACTGCATTTTGTATTCTGTTTGATATTGGAATTTGTTTGGTCTGAACACATAATGGTGTCATAAAATCAAGAACAGATACATTTTACAAAACTCTGCATACATTCATTTATTAATTGGTTAGCTAACCAATTAATAAATTGGTAAATTTATTTAGAACTTGCAGAGAAACCAGGCCCTTCTGTAGTAATCACAAAGTTTCTAGCATCATTTTGCCAGGATATACTTCCTAACAGAATTGGAGGGCCAGGTTTAAATTAGTTGTACTCGTAGCACTGACTCAGTATAGAAATAAAATCTGCATTTTTTTTTATTGCATTGAAGTAAAAGGCCATTCCAGCTTAAAGTTAGCAACATTCATCTATTATAAAATCAGTTCTGATCTGTGTAAGGGATTGCTGTTTTTCAGTCAAGCTTAAAATATCGATTTTTGGAACAGGAGCTTGTTTTTTGCTTGGTAAGCTTTTTTTTATACTGCGGGAATGATATTGTGTAATTTTTCATTTGGACTTGATTCCTCCTTTTAAAAATGCTATCAGTTTTAGTGCTGTAGTTCATCAGCATAGTGTAATAAATATGGGGGTTGTGACAGTTTTATATTTAAAGTTTGTAGGCAGCAAACTTTTTTGCAAGCAAAATTAAATAGAGAGCAGTTTTCTCCCAAAAGAAGAGCATCTTCACCAAATAAAGTTCTTAGGATTGAGAGACAAACACTAAATAGTGTCAGAAATGTAAGCTGAAACATGTAAAAAAGTCGCTGTCCAGAATGTAAGATGTTGAATGGTGAATGATGATATGGATGAGCTCTGTGGACAGTCTGCTGCCTTCACAATGTTCTATCTCGGCAATTACTGCAGATTAAACCCTCATTAATGGAGCTAATGAAAATGAGCTATGTGTCATAACACCGTTACATTCAGACTGTCAGTTTAACAACCAACTTACAGCACACTCTGTTCTGAGTTACTGGTGCAGAGAAATGTATCTTTTTCCAACAAACTATTTCTAAAGGAGAGCATGATGTGTTTATTAAAATGTGTTCTTATTTACTTTATTTGATAGATGTTAAAGTAAATTTTCCCCTCTTGGCAACAGCCTAATTTAAAGCAACATGTTTTTTAAAACTGGCCTTTAGCTTTCAATTGCTACCTGAAACCCTAAGGAAGTTGGTCAGCTGCTCCAACATGGGAGCTTTTCTACTTATTGTCCTGAAGGACATTTCACCCCCTTTTCCACATGTTTGCTTTCTCTCCCATATTTATTGTGATAAACCAGAAAAAACGTTGAAGGTGTTTGAATACTTTTACTAGTTTTTTTTGTTTGTTTTTTATCCTACCCTTTAAATCCCTAGATTTGAACAGAAATGTGGATGGAAGTCAGATGCAAAATGGATAATCACATTAACAGCCATGAAGCCCAGTATCGATATGGACATAGACACTGAGCAGCCTCTGGGTCAGCTGTGTCCCTGAACACTAATTTCCTGCTAATTGATTCATCCTGGAAAAGCTTGGAAGAGAATACAGAAATTATACCGTTTTCAATTACGGCCGACAGTTTAACAAAATGCAAAATGTAGAAGGGCTTAACCACTGCCAGATACTTGACCACAAGTATCCATCAGATCTTTCCCCATTATCGTACTTGTTTGAAAAAATGATAATTAAACAGAGCTAATGAAATATTGAGGGGAATTTAATTAGTGATTTGAGTTGCCCTCTGTATGTATCTATTGAGAGTTGCATAAGGAATTGTGGCTGATGAGGACAATTAACTATGCTAATTTTCAAATTAGAATGTCTCTGTAATTGGTGACGTGAAACAAAATGAAATGTATGAGAGGCCAACACATTTAGCATTGACTGCACCGCATGAACTGATGTCGTTACATTTTAATCACACTCTGGTCAGTTTTAAGACCCTTTTATTTTACATTCCAGCGTGTGCTATTTTGGAGACAGTGCTGTTTATTGGTTGTGCAACTGTGGTTTTTGGCCAAGACACTGCTTGTAAAACTATAGCTCAATAGTGATCTTTTTACAGTAAAGATTTTGTGGATTTCAATTAAAAAAGCTCTGAATGGATGGAATATATTACGATGAAATGATAAAATGATCCTATCAAAACAAAAAAACTTTCCACAAAACAAAAAATTTTTTATACATACTCTTATAATGTTAATATACTGATACATACACACGATTTGGAGTGACCAATTGGTCTAACAGTCATATTTTAGCAGTTGGAGGCAGCTTGAGCACCCAGAGAAAGCTCTGTGTAGAATGGGTCCCTCTCTGGTAAATTCTTAATTGTGATTAATTAATAGTGGTTCTGGTTCAGGATCTCCACCCAAACTCAAGTCTGATTACAGCAATACATATTAAAGAAAGAATTAACTTGAATAAAATCTAACATGAAGTAGGTTAAACAATCTCAAAAATAACATTCCCCCAATTTAAAAACTATACCATATGAAACACAGTCATTTAGGTTTATTTGTCAGGCGGCAGTCCCAAAGCCATAGACATGCATTTGTACACCTCTACAACCACAATCAGAGCCATTATCCACAAAAGGAAAAGTCATGGAACAGTGGTGAATCTTGCCAGCAGTGACCACCCTACCAAATCATCTTCATCTAAGAGTCCTCTGACAAAATAAGGACAGAAAATGACCCAGAACAATATCTAAATCACAGCAGGTCTGACCAGCCTTGGGAAAGGTCAGTGCTCATGATTCAACGATGACACATAATGGGCAAAAATGGAATCCATTGGAGAATTTAATGGCAAAAACCAAAAATGACAAACCACAAAAGTCTATCTGATATTTCAAGCTGATGATCCATCTAGTGAAGATATACTGTGGACTGTGAAGTGTAACTTTCTGTAAGACGAGCATCACATTGCATCTGTTGTAAAGTCAACAGAATTTCCTAAAAAAAAAAAAAAGGAAACTGCAAACACTTCTCAACAGGTTCCAAGCCCAAATGAGTTTGCTGTAAAACCACCCACATGTATGTTGTAGGCAATGTTATCTTGAATAAATGCAATCATAAGAGCCAGCCTACTAAAATAATCCTCCTCATTTTTACAAGTTTCACAGAGAGTGCAATAATTAAAGATAACAAAACTGTTATTATTCTGTGTACTGTATGTCAGTACACAAGTTTATATCCATTCAATTGGGCTTTATCACAACAAGATAAGCATATATATGCATTGTCCTCCCTTACAGGTTTCCTGCCCTTGACTATTTCTATTTCTGTTGATTCCCAATGCCTAAAGATTGTTAGATCAAGGTAAATAAGATTTTCTAAGTTTCATTTGGTCAACCATGTGTCTTCTGCAAGCAAACTGTCCACAACAGTGTGTCTAGCTTTATCCCTCTACACTGTATCCTGAATGCAGTTGTAAGACACTCAAATAAATCATTCTGTTTTGTTGGCTGAAACCAGGGAGCTTGTGCAGTTTTATAATATCGCCAGACCAGAACCTCTTTCGTCCAGATTGTACATTGTACAAACGTCATTACATTCAGAGTCAAACCTGCTCCATATTAAATTTTCTGACAGCTGACATCTTGACAGCTGATCTTTAAGACAGCTGACTTAAAGATAAACTTTGCAGAGTTTATCTTTAAGATACAGAGACAGCTTTTCTGTGTCAATGTCTAAGGGAAATCTTAGAGGCATTCATTGATTCATTCTTTCCAGATTTTATAGCACTCACAAATCCGGTGCCATGGATACATCCAAGCCTCATGTTGCACCCAGTGGTAGCAACATGCAGTCCTGAACTTGAAACAACCTTCTTCAGCTTCTGCTGAGGTTTGCCCTTTATTCTATTGTAGCGAATAGATGAAATCACCCAAGCCTGATCTTGACCATACAGCAAAATGTCTGGACAACCCAATGACACATTGCTGGCCCTGATCCTCCAACCAGCCAAACATCCAGCTCCCTTGAGATGAGAGACAAGTCTAGGGATATCTAGACTTGATCAATCTTTATTCAGTCCTTTGTATGCAATGCACTGCTGTGAGGTAACAGGTTGTAACCCAAATTAAACATTTTGGAGGCATCAATATCCTTAATCAGAGTTCATAGCCAAATATAATTTGTACATTTTTATGACCATGTTCCCTGCTACCTCAGTTCATACTTTCCTTCTGTTTCCACACATGTTGTGGATTAGATACACCTGATCCTGTACCATAAATCATCCTCCCTGGGATTTAAGTGTTTTTGTGAGCCATCCATGTTTGAATTCATGTTAGTTTTCAGTTTTCTTGTTAAATATCATTTTGCTTCAACTCTGCCTGTCTTCCTGCCTCACTGCGTTTGAGTCCAAAAAAACAAACAATTTGACACATTGGCCTCTTGGCTATTTGTTTGGTTAATGGTCTCCTGACCTAGATTAGACCTCTGAGATGTTCAAGGCTTTGGATATTGTTTTACAGCCCAGTTTGCTTTACACCTTGACAAAATGTTGTCCTTGCTGATTTGTTCATTGGTCTCCATGTAAAAAAAAAGAAAAAAATGAAGCTTTCATAGTAAGATTAATGATGAGATTAGATTATCATTGTAATGCTCTACTTTGGGTCAGGTTTTCACATAAAATCTCCCCAAGAATCTACTGAACATGTCACAAAATGTAATGTTACACTATGTAACATTACATTTATTTCAAAGTCTTTGAAAGTATTCAAATACTTATTTAATGCAGGTAAATTACATCTTCTATGTAGAGGAACTAATGAAAACATTTATGCTCAGTCTGTCCTACTACTACAAGTTTTTAAAATTTACTTTCTGTCACAGGTACAAACAAATTAAATCCCTCTATAAAATATGAGGGATTTAATTTGTTTGTACTTGTGACTGGATTTAGTATGAATATCCAAAAATCACACTTTATCCCACCGCTTGTTTGTTTTATAATAAATTCTGGATTATATGCGGGCCACTCCGACAATCACATTTTATGACTCTTTTTATTGGTTTGTTTTTCAGCTCATCTTGGCTTAGGCACATGGACAATAAGAGTTTTCAGTGTATTTTTTCTCTTTAAGTATGTTTTATTTTTGAGAATAAAAATACACAAGATTTCAAATATTTTCCACACTACACCCACCTTCTCTGGGAATTACATCCATGTTTTGATATATTGGGCTTTCATCTGCAAACAAGTCATTCATTAAATATTGAAAATATTAGTTTAGAATGCCAAATACTGGAATGGATATCTGGAGTGCTAAAGACATATTTTGTGTTGTTCAGTGTTTTGCAACAGAGCAATATTACACTAAGGTAGTTTCAGTGTGTGGGCATACATGACTAAATCAGCATAGACATAAATAGGATAGTATTTCCCTTTTGTTGTTCAACAAGACTCATTTGGGTATAAACATAGGCATTTACAATATTTTTATAAACTGTGTATTTGTGTGTATTCATCTTGTAATCCTCTTAAAAGGACTATTGAAGTATAATTCAGTACAAGATTTGTCTGTATGAACGAAGCCATATGTAACTAGCTATAAAACAACATCCCGGATTTAATAGAGATTTAAGCTTCAGGGTGGTTATATCTAAAAAAGTGTCAGGAACATAAATTAAAAAGCCAGAAGCTGGAGTACCTGGAGGGAATCCACGCTTGTATCGCGAGAACATTTATGAAAAGCAATTTTCCACTAATTATAATAACTTGTTGGGGAACTCTTGACAGGAAGTGTTTGTCAGAAATGCCAACTGGTCCCTACCTTGCTGTGGAGGAATTTCTAGCTGCTAGTTTTCTGCAATTATTTTAATTCAGTCACCCGGAGACGTTCTTAAATATGAACAGTCTGTTTAATAAGGTCAAGCCACACCAACTCAACTTCTAGCCATCCTGAGGTGGTGGTTTCAGATCGTTCTCCTGTTTCCTTATTCTAGTGTTCTTGAGCTTCAGTTCGATAATGGATGAACATTTTTATTCAGGACTTTTGGTAAAAAGCTGAATTGAAGGTCCTGTTGATTAAAGGGTTCCACATATTACAACAAGACACTCGGATACCTCAAATCATTGTCTCCTTTCACTTTTTAAAATCTCAGTACCTGACCCAACCCATCTACATTGGAATATTTCAAACCTGTTGTTACTTCAACATTTCTACAACTTATTCATAGTGAAATTTAAGCAAATAGGATTGTAGTCAACTCTAATAAATAATTTCCACCAGCAGGAGATCCCTCAAAGCTATTTTGCATAGACTCTGGGTCCCATTTTGTCACACTTAATTAGATACATGTGGCCAAGAATAGAAACTGATATATGAGCATAAATAATATTATGATCACCCACAGGACAAGTAACACCGACTGCCTGTCTCCTCACTGGTGTTTGAGTGTGGTATATATTGGGGAGTAAATTTAAATTGCAGTTGTTGTGGGATGTTCCCAGTCCACAGGGGTTGATTTCCATAAAAGTGTTCCAAGGAAGAAACAATGGTGGACAAGAGACAAAGTCATTTATACATGTGAAAAACAAAGGCTGGTTTGTGTGGTTTGATCCAACAGAGATGAGTTATAAATTACTTTGAAGTGTACCCGTCTACAGGGTTAAACAGAAATGACATTGATTGATGGTTTTGACTCAGTTCAGCAGGATAAAGTGACCCGTGTCAAAGCAAAAGGGTTCAGCAATAGATTGAAAAGCACAACAGTGAGTTTTAGGTGTTAACTTGGCCCCCAAATTCCCAATATTTCAACCCAGTCGAGCATCTGTGGGATGTACTGGATATTGAGGTTCCAATACTTACAGGTCCTGATAGTAAGATCTTGGTGTCAGATCTGGTGTCAGAAGTACAGCTTCAGGTGTTTAGTAGGGGCTTCGCCATACTATTAGGCAGGTTGTGCACGTTCTAGTTGTGATTGTGGATGCTAAATGTTAAAGGTATGAAATGGAAAGTGGTTAATGCAAGAGGTGACTTGATCCCCATCCATTTCAGCTCGAAAGATGTGATGAAGCCGCAAGGCCCACTGTTCAGATGTATAATCTAAATCAAAATAGAGGACATAGTTTCAGGATATTTGTATTTCAATTAAAGCTGTTATTTGTAATCATTCTATGGCATATCTTTAATAAGAGAATCTCCTCTCACCTGCTTTGTTTTTTTATTTTTCTTGACTTCCTCCACCCCTCCTACATTACTTTTCAGGCAATGGCTTATATCTGCATGACAAACCTGCCCTGTGGCAATGTTCAGTTTAGCTAATGTTCTGTAAAATATCTATTAATCCCCAATCGCAAAGTTCATTCTCTCTTTCTTTTGCATTATGTTGTCATTTAATCGCTCTTTGTGCTCATTCTAGCACATTGCTTTCGTTCTTCTCTCTATATCGTTACTCCCACATTCTCTATTCAGCCTCTGTGCTTTAATTCACATGCCAATTTATACAAGACTGCTCAGAATTCAGTCTCGTTCTTTGCAGTAAGATTTCTGCTTAGAAAGCCTATTTATATTTTACACTGTACACTGTTCAATTAGACACAGCAGCACACATTGTTGGTTTCTTACTTTCCTGTTCTATGTGTGTATCTGGGTGATTTTTCTCCCATTTAAAAACCCCAAAGGGACCTAGACTTAGGGGAGAAGCTAGACGGTAAAATTCAAATTCCTTTAATGAGTTGGTTTTACAACCCATCTCCTATGTACGGAAACCAATTTAATAAAATTTCCCTATTTATTTAAAAATCAACAAATCACAGCAGTGTATTTGAAGTGGTTTCCATGGCAGCACAGAAGGCCATGACCCAATTTTATATCTGCCAGATCAGATATGAAATTGTTCAGTGCATGTGTGTTTGTGTTGTGCGCAGATGGTTTTATGCACATGGGCCAAAAAAATCATTTTCCCCCCCCCCCCCCCCTTGTCGACTCATACACAGAAGCAAACAATCCCGCTTGGCATTCAACTTTTCCTTGCCAATGTAAATCTCTGTTCTTGTCTCTGATATTGTCTTTCATCTCCATCCTAAAATACCCTACAAACACTGGTTTTTATTTTTCTTCATTGGTGACACCACAGAGGACAAGTTACAAATTGTTTTTTTAGGGTCCCTTTACCACTATTTCTGCTTGTGTCTAATAATATCCTGGTTTTTTTTTAAAATCTTTTTTGCTTGCATCAGTAAAAATGAAAATACCAAGTGCTTTTTTTTATCCTTCCCTCTGTTGTGCACAACAACCAGAAAAAAAATCATGGGCACAATGGCAGAAAATTAAGTTTGTGGTCTAAAAGCTTCCACTCTGTGATAATGTACTGAAAGATAGGATGCAGCGGGATGATTGATTAATAATGCATGATGTAAGGCCTGGTAATCGGTCTCCTGTGTGTTGAGTAATACAAAGTCAAACATGTAAGGTTTTTACAGATTTGTTTTTTCAAATTAACATACCTTTTTTTGTACCTCTTTGTTATACTTTAAGTATTCTATAAAAGTTATTTATAAGTTAGTTTTGTCTAATTTAAGTGTGCTAAGATATTTTCACAAGGAACTAGACCAAAATTACTAGATACAATCTTGTGATTATTCAGTGAGACTTCCGTATATTTCAGGCCAAACCTGACATTTTTGAGTGACACGTCATACACTATAATTGGAGGCAAAATGATCCTGCAAAACTCCACAAATCCATCCTGCCAAAACTTAAGTTTGCAGGTAGAAATAGCATGCTAAGTTCATTTAACTGAATGAAGGTTGCATTGAGAAAAGAAAGAAACAAGGTGTAGATTCCCAAGCAAGATAATAGTGCCAGATACCATAAAAGAAACTCCTAATTGTCAGAGAAAGAAAGTAAAGCTAGTAGAATGGCCCAGTCTATTATCTGACTCGTATGCAGCTACAAATATACGTAAAAGCTGAAAATCAGACTGCATAATAGGACTCTGAGAACACTCAAGAACACACAGTATGGAAGAAAATCACATCTCAACAATGACGTGAAATGTTTTTTTAGTCAAGAGATGTCTTTGAACCTGCATTGCACAAATTACTTAATAAAAAAAAATCATGTCATTCTCATTTGTTTAGCTATAACTTTCATTTTTGATCTACTTAAAAAAAAACAACTTATAAATTATGTGTATTGTTACCATCATCTGCTGTTAATATTTTCAATGCCCACATCACAGTGTACAGTGAGATAAAAAGTTCAAGTGGATACTTATTTTACCTGTGCCATGTGCTAGAAGAATAATTGTGTCATCTTTCAAATAACATTTCAGTATAGCTTCCAAATAAATTCACATAATGATCACATCCATCACAGTCAAGCACTTGTGTTTCATCTCATTCAGCTGTCCTGTTCCACTGGATTAAACACTGACATTTTCTAGTGATTATGTTAATTATGGTGTATTTTTAGGAATGCATACAAGTCTAAGTTAGCTTGGTGAAGTAATGTGTAAGAAACGCTGTGTGTTTATTTCATCATTGAAGGTTCAGTTATGCTGTTCCTTATCATGCCACATTTGCTGGAGTATCTAAAATATGCCTTAATGGGTCGAAAAGAGAAAAAAAAACTGGATATATTTTGTGAAGCATCAAGTCTTGTTACATCTTATGAGTATGTGTGTATTGGGATGAAAGAACAAGTCTGCTACTACATCAGGAAGTTGCTTTTTGCAGTAACATCACCTGATACGTAATGTTCAAATGATGATTTGATGATGACATTTCCATCGGCCCATCCATCTTCTTATTCAAAAGGGGTTGTGTGGATAACAACTCCCAGAGGGAACACCCATGCAACACCCTCTAGCTCATCCTGGGGGACCCCGAAGCATTCCCAAGCCATGAAAAATCACCAAAAGTAGGAACCTAGAAAACATCCCGATCAGATACCCAAACTGCTTAAACCAAATGCTTTTGACACAGAGAAGCAGCAGCTCCACTTTGAGCTCCCCTTAGATGAAAGGCTTCTGCTGAATCTGACCACCCTATGGAGGAAGCTAATTTTGGCTGCTTGTATCCCAGATACAAGTGGCTTTTATCTGGGATACAGGCGGCCAAATGCTCTACAATATGTATAAGTGCCTCCTAAGTGTTGAAATAATTATTAGCAGAATTAATCATAAAGTAGGTCAGTCTGCCATCATCTTTTGGACCACTTCAAGCCTTTGGCATGTGGAGGATCTGCAGAGAGTAGCATGACATCAAGTAATGCTATTATCAAATCATTGCTGAAGTTTCTGAGTTGCACTTGAATAAATTTAGCTGCATTGTTGCATGTCTGCAGTAAGTTTGATGCCTCTAAGTTGAGTTGTAATTTTTAGACATGTCTAGAAACGTTCTTGAATCCTGTATTTTAGTGTCAGATGCTTAAAAACTGATGCTGAGATTTTTAGCAACATGTTTTCATATGCTACAGATTCAAAGAGGGGTACCATGATGCTTTAAATGCAATTTAAGTTGTAATGGAGAATTTAAAGCTGAAAGTTTAGTATAAATCAATAATGTAATTAAAGGAAATTACAAATAAAGTGCCTATGTAATTAACCATTTGAGCTAAATTTAGAAGATGTAGCATGCATTAGTTCCACCACTATCTTAACAATGTCAAACTAATTTGGAAAAATCTATTTTAAGATGTCAATTCATAAAAGTTGTGCCATGGTAAAATAGATTAATTAATCAAGCCTGACTTTCAACATCTTAATGCCAAATTTAGAAAAAATATATGTGAGAAAGATGAGTTTTTCAATGTACTTTTCATGAATGATTAAGATCATAACCGGCTGACCTAAAACAACTATGAAAAATTATTCATAGATGCCTATTATTTTGAGGGTGTTCTGTTATTATGGTGTGTCCTGATTTCCAGTCTTATAAAAATTTAGGCCATCATAATTTAACAAACCCAAACACCGCAGTGTGGCATCGCATCATTTGCTCAGAGTGCAGTGAAGCAGGCCTTATGTTGTATACTGTCATTTGTAGCAGTTACTGATATCTAAAATTCTTTCTTTTGGCTGTGATATGCGTCACTAACCTCAATAAGATAAACTATCCATGAGATACTCAAGAATAACAAGCAATGTGTGATTCTGTTCTTGATGCAAGAGCAGGAATAGGCTGGGATAATGGATCCATCCCTCGAACTGACCAAGGATGGAGAAGGTTAAATAGAAAACCTATAGAGTTACAAATGGTTGTAAACCAACCAGTCAGCCTTTTTAAAGTAGATTCATCAATCTTACAGTCATTCAAATGAAATCTAGCAGTACATTTAATCACATCCCTGCCCTGGGCTGGGTTGGACTTCTAACAATGCAGCTGCAAATTAAAACTAATAACAATTCTAAAAAGGATGTTCAGGTATTATTGACAGCATCATTTTCAGCTCGATCAAGACTTTTCTGTGGGGTATGCTCAGATGTATTAAACTAACCCTGTTTTATCCCTTGTTTCCTATTTTTTAGCTAATTGTTTTTCTATTTCTCTGGATGAAAGATGAAAATGAATATAGAATTCATAAGACTTGTCTCCCAGCTTCTATTTTTCTCAAAGCATCTTGCAAGATTTAATTATACTCCATAACTGACTGTGTGGAGTCAAAAGTTCTTTCATCTATGCCATCTGCTTTATTAAAAAAGACTCGGCTTTCAATTATTTGAAGTGTTTTTCTTTTCTAAATTGGTGTATCTTCCAATAGTCTAAACGTGTTTAATCTAAACTAGTTTCCAAAGTGTCTTAGAGAAAAGAAAACAGAAAATCATCATATATATATATATATATATATATATATATATAAAATGAACATCACGGAAAATGTGAATATCTAAAAAGTTTGAAAGTGATATTTTCTGTTACTCACCTCGAAGTTGAAACTCATATATTATATAGATTCATTACACTAACTCAGAAAGGTAACCAAGAGGGAGAAAATGAACTTCCACATTCAAGCCAGGCATGATTTAGTAAAACTGCAAGTCTTTGCTTCTTGTGATGTATCAGAAGACTGGAAAAGTGCTATATGAGTTCAGCCCATTTATTTTACTTTAATCTGAAAAGAAGCTTGGCATCATAGCGAGGATCATAGCTTTTTCCTCATAATTCCAATTCAGTTGCACCAGAAAGATTGAAGCTAAGGCATTTTTCATGTTTTGTCACTGACTCTCAATTACATCTAGGTCTTCAATATGGCTGGGCCATTTTAACTCATGAATATGCTTTGATACAAACCATTCAATTGTAGTTCTGGCTATATGTTTAGTTTCATGCTGGAAAGTGAACCTCTAACCTACTTTCAAACAGATTTTCTACCAACATTGCATATAACTCTATCCTACTTCCCATGACCCAAAAAGAAATATGTCAGATAAATTGAGAAGAACATGGACTGAAAATGTTTGAGCTTTGTTTTCTCAAACCTATGATCTTTTTTGCTATTTAAAAAAATCATCTAGATTTCTTCAAATTCAAAGCTTGTTTGAGGACTAAACACATTTATATATTTTTTTGTATTTCAGGAACACTGTTGGTGGAGAACATGCAGATCAATGGTGTGGCAGAGGGTCCAGATCGTACAATCTCTTTGTCTCTAAGAGACAACTACAACTACTGGGTGATTCTAGATCCTGCCAGGCAGTCTCTTTACCTGAACAGCACTGGACGAGTTCTTGATAGAGATGTAAGAAAGTTCAACATTTCTATGTTCGATGTGCCTCTGTGGCTGCTGTTTTCTTATTTTATTCAGTTCAACCATTTCTTTTTCACAGGTTTTTGTTGACAACATGTTTTCAGACCAGTGTTTTCTAAGGTTCATTGGAGATTTTACATGCTCTGAACCCTCAATTTTCTTTTGCAGATTGGATGCACCTTGCAAAACTGGCTTCTGCTCTTTAAAAAAATATATTTTTTTGAGGAGGTAGAGGATATTTATAATCAGGCAAAACTTTTTGAGTGCAAGAGCAGAGTTTGAAGCAAGAGCAGGAACACATCCAATCCAAGAGGGGAATTCTAATCTTAGGCTGTCGAAGAAAACAACACCATAGCTTCTGCGGCTTTGTTTTGGGGCTGCTTTACTTCATCTGACACAGGGAACCGTAATCTGTGCATTGCTTAGTGAAGTTTCAAGACCATCAATGCACCCATGAGTGAATATAGAGGCAGAACTCTAAATCTCACATGGCTGGGATTTAGACCAAAACATATAGCCAAAAGGATTTGGAAATAATTAAAAAAGCATAATAAAATTTGGAAAATGACTTTTTTTAATTGCCCCTTCAACAGCCAAGATCCTAATCCTACTGAATAAGAACATATCAAAAAATTGTAGAGGGGAATAGCTCCCTAAGCAGTTTATTTGAGAAATATGGGATCAAAGTATCCATTGTCAAAAGCAGATGTGTCGTTGTGAAGGACAGAGATTACTTGGAGGCAGCAATATCTGCACAGCATGCTGCCACCAGATATGAACTCTCTGGTATAGCAACATGTTTAAAGGCAACATTTTGGCAAACATGTTTAGTTATACTGAGCATTCAATGGAATGTACACATAGTTGCAAAGTCAGAATTTTTATTTTTATATTTGTCTAATTCTGTAACATCTAAAGCAGCAAGAAGTTAACCAGTGCTTCACTTATATACTAATTTAGACATTCCCTAAGCAGTTTTAGTCTTTTCAGGCATAATAAAAATATCTAACTATGTGATTGTTCTCATTTCCATACAATTTCCACCTTGTCAGCTAATTGGTTAAGAATCAAAATGAAGTAAAGGAATTTATGGTCAGTTCGTAACTGGAAAGATTTCCACCCACTGTAGCTGCAAAGCTAACATAACTTAAAAAAACATGCTTCTTTTCTCACTGTTTTGTAGTTTTGACTCATCTCACAAGGGAATCAGTCCAGAACCTTTTTGGCTTGTTAGCCTTCATTTTACCGACATGTTCTCTGTAAGTTCTGAAAGGTTCAAACTCCTGTTAAACAGTTGATAGTTTTATTTTATTTTTGGCCTGTTTCTGTTAGAGAAATAACATAAATATGTTGAATTTCAAATAATTTGAGACTAGTTAAAAAAAAATTATTATATGATCTTTTCAAGTGAAAGCTTGCTATTGAAAAAGAGCTTTATTTCTCTTTTTTGTATAATTTTGTTGTAAAATTTACAAACAATAGATGGCTGTTGGTTGACCAAAGGAGAAGTGAACATAGCTCAAATGTCTCTGACTGGATGGTAAAGAGAAAAAAACGTAAAGGGTCTGAAAACTTTCTGTCTACAGTTGATCTTTGTGGCAGTGACACAAATTGAAATCATTCCAACAATTTCACAGAAAATTGGCATCGGTACATTTACCGTCTATCCTATAAAGAGAAAATTTGATGTCAGAAATGCATTTTTATGGCTGTCTTACCCACAACCATTTTCCATTCTGATAAACTCAAACTTTTAGCTCCATCTTCTCTGAGAAGATATCAAATCTCTGCCGCTTCTCCCTTATATTCATCAACTGTGTGAACGTGTGACTGTGACTTGCCATAAATGAAACTTCTTGGCAAATAATTTTGATTCTCCAGTTTGCAATAGTGTGTTATCTTTCTTTCTCCTTCTCCCTTCCAGCCACCTTCATTTATTCAGTCCATCGTGGTTCAGGTTCAGTGCACCAACGAGCTGATTGGAACAGTGATTTTACACGAGGTCCGCATTGTTGTCCGGGACCGCAATGACAACGCTCCGCATTTCCAGCAGCCTCGATACTACGTCGCCATCAGTGAGGTAACACTCTTTTGCAGGTTTTGCACACACAGATGACTTTTATGTTTCTCAGATGCAGATTGTTTCAATGTAGCTTGGAGAAAAGGCAGAAGGCTCTTCAAAACAAGGGATCTCAAAGTGTGTTTCCCTTCACGTTTTCAACATTCATCTGTCGAGTCAGCAGTTTTCCAAATAAATGTTGTAGATCACAACAAAAATAAAGTTTTTTGTCCCATGAAATTTTTTCAGAGATACTCAATTTTAGGTTTTTGTTTTCAATAAAAAATACTCATTGAAACTACAATAAATGAAGAGCTGAAATACTTCACTCTTTGTAATGAATCTATATTATACACAAGGTCACTTTCTGCAAAGAGGACTTGCAGATGTGTTGTCCCCTTTCCATTTTTTCCGATTCAAGTTTATTTCACACAATAAAGAATAAACAGCACAATAAACAATGTTACAAATAAAGTAACCACTGTTCTGTATGTAGGTTTTCTAGCTAAAAGTAATTGTTCATAATAGATGTCACATATATCTGCATAAATGAGTCATTTCCTACTTTTACATGGAAAAAAAAGGTATAATTTCCTTACTTATTACCATTATACACTACTCGTTGATTTATAATATAAAATCCACCTATAATACAAAATTAGACAAAATGTGGAATAAATATTTTGAAGAGTGTATATCTGGCTCTTCCTTTAAGACCAATATTTATAAAATTTTGAAATGAAAGAAATCAGTGGTAGGAAATGCTGGCTTTTGGTTTGGTCTTTGACTTTCTATACCAAACTTTTTTTTTTTTTTTTTTTGTCAATTTCCTCCAAAGTTTTTGAGTCAATATTAAAGAAATTACATGATTTCGCTGCAACACATTTCAAGCACAAAACAGTACCCAGTTTGCTTTCCTTTCCTCTTTCTTCTTTGTTTGCACCACTTGAAGGAGAATAGAAAGGTTTTAGACAGATGGAAAGAAATTGGGTTTTTTGTGGCTTTCAGAATAATCTTCAACATGACAGTTTGTCCTCTAGCGTCATGGGAAGAGGAATTCAGCAAGAGGAAGTGTAAAGTTAAACTGGACGTGGATGCATGTAGCTTGCTGCCAGCACCATCCTAGGCTGAGGCAAATATATCGTTATACAGTTTTCCTCCGCCTGTCAAACTCAATCTGTCCCCTCAACCTTTTTTTTTTCCACATTCTCTGCTCCTTTTGCAGCATTCCTCTCCCTCCTATGCATTCTCCCTCATCTCTCCTGCCTTCTCAGTGTTGCCCTTTCACTAACCTCTCCACCTTTGTTGAAAATGATTTTGAGGGCTTTTATTTCTTCTCTCCACCCACACCTCATCATGCGCCTCTGAAAATTCCTATTACTGTTTTTAAACTTATTTCCTCCAATTTAGGAGCTGCCTGGTCATGATAATTCTTCCTGTGTTTTGCCCAGGTCATTTCAGACAATTTGAATGCAATAATTTTCCAAAAGTGGCTCCTTTGATTTAAATGTTAGCAGTATTGTAATAACCGGAACACTTGCTTATTTTTGATTCAGTGAGTGGTTGAATTAGTCCGACAGCCACAGCTTTGTTTATTTCACTTTCACTACTGCCAGAACTAAAACTGCATAATAAAATTAAATCATAGATTATTTTTATCCAGCTACTTTTGAACTAACTAAGCTAGAATTGAATGTAAATGTAACAATCATTTTGTCATGCGTTATCACAGAAACTGTTTCTTTTTTTTTATATTTTTGATAAGGCAATCTAATTTTAGACAAGTTGAAGCTGGTAAGAAATCTGGTAACATAGTGAAACAAACACATACCATGTCAGTTACACGGATATAATGTTATAGAACTCTATAATATGAATAAACGGTTAACTTAGATGACCAATAAAAGTGGGCTGAGATTTTTAGTTTTTAGTTGGTCATTTACTGTTTACTTACTCAGACTTATGACTGCCAAATGTCACTAAGTGGTTCTATTGTGCCAATTAAATTGTGAACCAGTTTAGCACAGCTCCAGACAGCTGCACCCACTTTCCAATTTAATTATTCATACTGATTAATAGATTGAGACCAGTGGGGCTGCTGTGGATGATCAATCCGGACTGAAATCTGGCCTGGAAACCCGTTAGGAGGTTAAACCAGCAAGGCGAAGAGAAGGGAAAACGGGTCTCAAAGGAAGGTAAACGGATAAATCTGTTCCTGAGGAGGGAAAATCAGACTGGAGCTTGATTCTACCCAGAAACGATGACCGGAACCCCGGCAGGTGATTGGATAATTGCAGTCGGGTGTAACGGCCCCAACAGGTTCACCACGCCCTCCAGCAGAGACTCCTGCTCAGGAGGGAAGTCTCACAAACACTCACACACAACCTCCACAAGCCAGAATGCTGACAAGACCAACTAAATCTAAGAAGAAAACTAAACACAGGTGGACTCCATTTACCTTTAAATCACAATTTATTGTATTGTATGTTCTTTATTGATATTCCCCTGGGCTCTGTGCTTAACCTCATATTGTCTACCAATCTGTGAATCTGTATGTGTGTGTGTGAATGGGTCAAAGTGGCCTTTGACTGGTTTCTATGACTAGGAAAGCGCAACATAAATTCAGTCCATTTCACAACAATCTCGAGGACACAGTTAAAGTTTAATCTAAAAGTTTTCCATCTTAGCTTATCCTGGTGTTAATTTCACAGGAAGGCATTGGAACCAGGATTTAAAGTTGCTTCATTATCTAAAAGCTGCAAAGTGATGCTAACAATTTAACCATTGTTAAATCAGGGAGAAGAGATAACACGACTAGAGGAAATGATCTAGCAAATCATCAGTGCCGCACCAATTTGACCCTTAATCTCATTTATTCATAGCTGGCTAGAGTTCAGACTTTAGTTTTTACCTTATCAAAGACTTGGTTAGCAAAGTACAGCAATTTATCATCTGCTTTTTTTCTTTACTGTCAGGGGGGTGACGAGCTTATTTATCTAATATTAAAAGAAATCTTTGGAATATTACATTTAGAAAATCTAGAGCCATTTTTTTTTTCTTGGTTAACATGTTCGGTAAAAGTAAAATATATATACATACATGTTTAGTAGAAATGTTCCCAACCATTCTGTCTTTTATTTCAATACAAAGAACACCTACTACCTACCAATATTTTTTGCTATTCCTAAAAAATGTAGCTAGTTTTCTAAAAAAAAAGTTTTAATAAGCTCATTCAATAACAGCTAATTTAATAAGAATGTCTTAGATTAACTAATTGAGAGTAAAGTACTTTTGCTGGGAAAGCTCCTCTCAGGTCATGAGTCCTGAGAGGAGCTTTCCCACCATTCAGCTCAGTAGTTTAGTCTCTTTGTGAAACAGCCAAGAATATATGATGTCATTTTTAAGCTGTTTGGCATCTTTAGATTAGCACTACTATGGTTAATGCTATTCATATAACAGTAACTACAGTACTTAATTTTATTTAAAGATATCTACCAGTCATCAAAATCGTCCAACTGGTTGTAAATATTTCAAAAACGTATATATCTTGTTTTGAAGATAGAAGTAAAGAGCAGAACCCCGTTAGCCTTCCGGTCGTCCTCTAAAGCTCTAAGATGTTTTAATTCTTTAATATAGAAAAAGAATCAATTACATCTGCTTTGAACATCAAAGCAGAAGTTCAGCAACATCCGCTTTGATGTAATTGAACACTGAATATAGCATCCTTGATTCCAAGAATCACAAAAAGAACTACGAATAGGTTATTGGACAATATATTTAATGAAATCTGGATAATTTTCTCTTACTGAAACCCGTGTAACCCACGACTTTCAGTACCAGGCAGAATAAGAAGCTGCTTTATTTTTAAATGTTGCAACAACTGATGTCTATTTAGCATAATCTGGATATCTTGACAGATCTGTCTGACAACTGAACCTAGTGAAATATTTTTGAAATAAATGCCGTCTATATGCCCAAAATCTCTTATATAACTTCATGACGTACAGATTTTCCTACCAACAAATGTCCAGATAGTCTGTGGTGTTTCTCTCAAGTATTCACTTTGGAAGTAAAGTTTGTTCTCCAATTGATAAGCGGCATGCATGCTAACCAGAAGTAAATAATGCAAGCATTTAGCTGGTAGTTTTACTAGCGATGAAGCTGAATGCCAGTCACTGATTCGACTGAAAGAAGGAAGATGAATGTAATTTCATTTGAAATAAATCCATTTTAAATGTATGACCTGAGATCAACTTTGTTGTGATTAGGCTCTATAAATATGAATCAGACAGAAATGTATTGCCACAAATGTTTGCACATGCAGAAATCTGCTTTGGCATCTGGTGCCAACACAGAAATACACCAGACAAAATATAAATTTACAACAGAAATGTGAGAGACTGTATCTTTATGTTCAACCAGAGGCCAAACAAACACATGATTTTGCATCTCTGTATGCAAAAGACAAATATATCTGTTCCCCTCATTACCGTCCACACTGCTGGAATATTGTTTTTAATTGCAGAACATACTTAAGGGTGCATATCTGTACAGCCAAGTGTTCTCTGAGTTTAAATGTCTTTAAATAGTGCTGAACTGGAAAAAAATAAAATAAAGTGAATGGATGTCCTAAATGTTGATGAGTTTGGACAAACGTTCCTAGCACAGTAAAAGGTTTTGAGGGGTTGGAATTTATTTGCATTGTCATTCTCAGAAAAACATGTTTTTCTTTGTACAATGGTTTATTTTTGCTGAAAAATATGCCCCAAAAGCTGTCTTGCTGTGTTTTGTGGGAACAAAAAAAGAATAATGATAATATACACGAAACAATCTGGTTCTGTAACATTTTCTGATGCCAAAGCAGCACCGCTATGCTTCCAATGCTGATTCCTGCTTTAGCTCAGAGATGTGCCTCACTTGCACACAGTCGAGCTGTGAGCATACTTGCGGGCATAAACTGTTATCCTTTAAAACAAACATTAAGTAGAAACGGACAAAGGCGTGAGTTGACTCAGAGCTGCTCTGACAGGAAAAGGCAGTGCTGTGTGCCTGACTGACTGGCTAATGGCTAATTTCCAGTAATTGTGTTTAAAATCACTTCATTCAAGCCTTTTATGATGAACAATAAAGGACAATGATGATTTTTAACCCATTGCTGTTAGATTTCAAGCTGTAGTTTTGGAGCATGATTTGTGTACTACCGTGGCAGACAACAATGCAGTCTAGTTACAATGTGTCAGTAAAACATAATGACTTAAAAAATACAAAAATATAGACAGAAGATGATGTTTTCTCTCATTAAAAGCTGCAAAATGTTAATTGTATTTCACATAATAACCCAAAATAACACTAACTACAAAATACGGTTTGGGTCACCTGGTGTTTGCTGCTCACTTTGCTCAGTAAGCTCAGTTTCGCTGTTTGGTGTTTCATGCACTCTGCCACGTGTCCAGAGGAGAGCAAAAACATCCTGCTAATTACTCCTGGTCTGTTTCCAAAAAATAAAAAATAAAAAAAAGCTTTCTATTTAGCCAAACTCTATTGGTGCCATGTGTGAAGCTGAGTTATCTTCCTCTTACGCATCCCCCATTGTTGGCCGTAGGCATGTGTTCAGCTATTTTCTGTTCCCAGTCATATATTTATTTATTTTTCTTTAAGACATGCACTAGCTATTTAACTACTGTTAAATATCTTATTTAACAGTAAAATATCTTTATTATATGTCCAACATATACAAGCTACAGTGGGCTGCAGTGGGTACAGTAAGGACCTTAAGAAGTCTCAGCATTCCACTCAACATTTTACCATAACCATTTTAAAATTAATTTTAGCATACAAAACTTCAAACCGTATAGATCAAACTATTCTTACTCTTTGAAGATGCTTAAAATCGTCTGTCAGTTTGACCTAAATGGAGTATTGAATATCTGCACTCATAGGTTTGCATTTGGGAAGGCTGCAAAAAGCAGAATTTCACTCTCAGTATTCCCTCCTGTTGTGGCTAAATTATTTAACAGAACAAACAAACTGCTTGTGATAGTCAACACTTCAAGGTGAAATAAAGTATGGATTGTAATTTACAGTGAGAGCCTGAACAAACTTGCCTTTTTGTTTACGGTCATCGATACTTGTGTTTCGCGAGTGCTGGTTGTGCTATTCATTGATTGTGCTACGTGCTTAGGTCATAATGGAGGAGCTATGAACAACAAAAACTTATTTTTAAATATATCAGTCAATGTATTATTATTTTTTAAAAACTTGTCCTGTAGTTGACATTTATTATTAGTAACCTTCAGTTATAGGTCTCTCCTTTGAGTTTCCACCAAAGTGGATTTCTGTGTTCATGGATACAACTCCTGTTTCTCAGTTATTTTGGTGTTAATGTGTTTACACATTTAAAAGCTGTTACTAAATTGTCAACCCTCCAGTTTGGTAGAAGTCTTAAAAGCTTCACTCACAACAAGGTTGACTGTATTTACAGCAAACCAGCAACATATTTTTCTCAAAAATTGAGTTTTTGTTCATTAATTTCCAAAATTCTGCTTCCTGAAAAGGCTCAATTTAATGAGCTGTGACCTCTGTGAGTACTTTATTTATCTGAGCAGTAATTAGTTTTAACAGTGACACAGTAAAACATTTGGATCTCCACATTTTCTCTTTTATCAGAGGGGGGCAGTGAAACCTTTCATTTGTTCGCATTAGTGAGAGCCTGCTGATGCTATGCATAGACGGAACATTTTGAACACTTCCTGTGTTTCACTTATTTCAAGAGCAACTGAAAGAGACACAAATGACTCCCAACTGATCCTCCTTTTCAAGTCCGATTTATGCGTAATGAAAATAAAAATGCAAAGCACTTTCTCTTTGTTCTGTAGAAAACAGTGGGGGATTAACATCCCTTGTGGCCAAACGCTGGTGAATCTTATTTTGCTCTTCTTTCATCTGTGCCACATGAAAACAATAGATGTTTGTATGACACTGTCAGAAATGATTTAATCACTGTGTTTTCAAAGTTTTGACATCATATGGAAAGACTGCTGCTGTTTTTTTTTCTTTTTTTCAGCTAACCCCTGTAGGAACAACGATCTTCTCTGGTTTCTCGGGGAATAATGGTGCAACCGACATCGACGACGGCCCCAACGGGCAGATAGAGTACACCGTCCAGTACAACCCAAAAGATCCGGTGAGTTCTGGTATTTTGCTGTCAAACTCTATGCAATCAATTTCTGAACATGTTCTGTTGTCTGGTTTAAGAATATTTGATTTTCATACAAATATAATCATGTTGGCAAAGACCGGAAAACAGTTTCACCAAAAGGGTCAAAAGCTCATGTTTTCTCACAAGCTGTAATGTTTCAGTTTTTATGTTTGTAATTTGCGTTCATTGAAATGGAAATGTTGCCGAATGAAATGTCAAAAACAATATTTTATTCGCAAAGACCTCAGTGGGATTATGTGTTGGCTCTGCCTCAAAATGTTAATGACTCTATTTCAGTGGATATAAATAACTGTCCCATCCTTATTGATTTAGAAGTGAAAACAGTTGTCTTACCTGAGAACAAAGCTTAAAATCATTGGGTTTCTTTTTGTTGTTGTTTTTTCTAACTGTGTAACGCCAAATAAATACTTTCAGAACAATTTCACAGTCGCTTCTAGTAACACCGCTGCTAAATTGGATATAAAGGAAACATTTCCCATTGTCTCAGAAGTACTTGTAGAAGTTCTTCTGGGACTTCTACAAGTCCCACTAAAGCAGGGGTCCCCAAGCTACGGCCCGCCTCCTCATTTGGTCCGGCCCCCTGAACAATACCAGAGAGCATTCAGTGTTTTTTTTTTCATATATATGTGGATTTTTCTTCAACCACCAGGGGGGGCTCTTGAGCAGATATGAAACTTAGGTTCCCTCAATGGAATATATACTAGTGAGTACCAGTCACTGTTTCGCTCATGGTTTTTTTCCATTTGCATTCTGGGTAAAACTCAATCTACAAACGCGAATATGTCGTCGGCAGTAATCCAATCCCCCCCCCCGTCAACAAAACTTTTCTAAGGTTTCTTTCTCGAAAAACTAAGACCGGCCCCCGACCAGAAAAGGGAACAGTCATGTGGCCCTCGCAGGAAAAAGTTTGGGGACCCCTGCACTAAAGGATCAACTAAAGTTGGTGCAACTAAAGGATCAAGTTGCCATCAATGCAAAACTTGCGTATGAGAGTGCAGTGAGGTCTTGACTTTAAAACAGTGGCCTGGTTCTAAAAAGTCACTTCTTGTAAGGGGAAAAAAATCCTTACTTTCTCCAGAGAATACAAGGATTACCAGCAAACTGGACTAGAGAGAACTGTGGGGTATTCCCTCTGCCGAAGTTCTCTTTGGGTTGCTTGGAATATCTAAAAAAAAACAAAAAACACAAAAACTGTCTTGGTAAGAAGAAATGGATGCTGGCATGAGTCCTGAGACATGCTGAGAGTGAAGCATCTTGACTCCATTCATGTTTGGGGTTCTCTCTCAACCAAAAGAGCAAAATCATTCAAGTTTTACCTGAAAATGCTGGAATGTATGAAAAGGAAATCCAAACATACCCCAGAAACAACAATCCAAGAGTAATCCTGTGTGGAACAGAGTCGTTTCCAGTAAGACGGGGCAGCGTGTCAAAGGGATAGACTGATGACAGAATGACTCAGTTCAGGTCATGGCCAACTTCTCAGATCTTATGCCCATTGATAGATTATTCCATTGACTCTTTAGGTATAATTAATGTATTTTCCATTAATATCACTAGAAACATATATTGTTCTTTGGTAAATTATAAAACAAGAAGAGATGTGTGTTTCTCAGAACTTATCTCTTTAACTGTAATTTGTTTAAACTGCAATGTTTTTGATAATTCATCTTCATGTATGCATTGTCCTCCTGGCTACTATAAACCTCTCAAGATGAGTTTACAGCACTGTTGCTTTTGGTTTTTTTGTTTTTTTGTTATGTTCCTGTCGACTCTGCCCTGGACCAGTGAACTGCCCAAACTGTGCTGCTCAGTGTTTAAATATAATCCAGTTTACCTGTAACCGTTTCCCGGTGTGGATTATGGAAAACTGAGTTTGGTGGTCTATTTCACCAAAAGCCATAAAGGATCCTTTTTAAACAATGTTCTGAAAGAGTTTGATGTGGTTGTGTGCACTAAGGTGTTTTAGGTTTCTTAATGTGTTCTGATTTAAAAAAGTTGATATTATTGTCGTTTATCTGGTGTGTTGTTATAAAATATTAAATAATTGCATCTGAAACAGTTTTTCACATAGGAAAGCAAAACTTTTACTTAAATTCAGAATACAACTGAAGCTGCATTTATTGTTGTAATTCCCCCCCTCTTATTAAGGACCCTATTCACGAAATTATATTTTAAACCCATTCTCACTCATTTTATTCTATATCAGATTTGTGCTTCTCTATGGAATCGAAACAGCGTTTACTGAAGATTTCATTTGATTTATTGTTATATTTCTCTTTTTGCTCTGCTGGTTCTGAGCCCACATAAATTATTCCTGCTTCCGCTGAACAACTCATTTGCATCGCATTGAAATCATAAAATACGCCTTGCTGTTACACTTGTGTAACTATCTTCCACGTGTATTGCATGTCTTAGCTTGTCTTTATTTTGTAAAATCTTAAGAGTAGACTTTGTGTGTGACTCATTGAGTTTGCTTTTGCCTCATGTCTGTATGTTCTCCAGACTGCCAACAGAACCTTTGACATCCCCCTGACTTTGTTTGGCTCCGTAGTTCTAAGGGAACGGCTCAACTACGAGGAGATAACTCGATACTTGGTCATTATACAGGCAAATGTAAGTCATTGTTTCCTCATTTGATTTTGCTGTTAATTTCACGAGTTTTCATGCTGGAATATTTTTAGACTTCTTTCAATGAAACGAAAAGATTATTTAAAAAAGCAAAAATAAAGATTATGTACTCAGTAACTTTATAGAAAATATCTGGATAAAAAAACCAAAAAACTTTTTTCTCATATACAATGTATATAACTTGTTTTATTGCAAACTATTAAATTTCTAATATTAATGTTCCACAGCCTTTGTGGTGGTTAGTCAGCCTAAGGGAATCTGCAAGAGCATCCCTAATTATCACTAATGTATTTGCCAATCTAATTGTTTGCCTTTTATTTCCCTGCAATCTATGTTTTATTAATGAGCTCACTATAATATATTTATTTTTGTCAGATCAGTAAGCACGTTGTCTGTAGAAGTTAAAGTGATCTAAGCTGAACCATGGCTGAGATGATTCTCATCAGCTGCAGTTTCGGGTTTTGTTGTAATGTGAGAACCATCCTCACAAAAGGCTTCTCAGAGTTACTCCATGTATTCATGTCCCAGATCCCAGTTACCCCGAAAACATTATTAAAAGTCAACAGTACACTGAAAGATTAATGTGTTTCTGACTGCTGGAAAGGCTGACACATTCAGTGTTTATCTGAAGAGATTATTAGGAGTATTTTGAGAAGCCGCAAATTTGTGGGGTATAAATTCTTAGCAGGCTGCATGAAGCCAGGCAAAACCTATTAAACAAGGCTGACCTTTTCATCTGAACGCTGATAGAAACAGTCTATAATTAGGCTTATTGTGTTGATAACTGGCAATCTTAACTTCCCATATTACTTCAACATTATACTGAAGACATTGTGGTTCCATCCACCTAATGTTATGCAGCACTTTGCAGAGTTATTGAGAGCCCTGAACCTTCTTCATGTTTTGTCACATTACAATGACAAATTTCTCTGTATTTTATTGGGATTTTAGACCAACATGAAGATGAGAAATCGCCACAAAGGGGTACCTAGATGTGAAGAAATAAAGAAAATTATAGACGATCTTAAACATGTTTTAAAACTCAATTCAACATCCTCTAAATAACTTTGAGCGCAACTAATTTACTTTGCAATTTATTTAATAAAAAGTCCACTTGTATGTATAATCTCATCTCAGTATGAATCCAGATGTTTTATGAAGGCCTCAAAGGTTTTCTAGAGAAAATTAGAGAACAAGGAAGCTTGAAGAAAAATACCCCAATCTTTAAACATTTCAAATGTATATTATTATAAGCAATTGCAGAAAGATCTTGACCTCTTAGGAGTACACTTGTGAAGGTCATGTTAATGATTTGGGTACTCCACCTACATAGAAGTGGTACTTGTTAATTGATCCAAAAGTTTAAATTTTAGGAAACTCTAATAACAGGAGCATGTTTCCAAAGGTCAAATCGTATATTTTGATGTGAACTGCACAAAGCATGTTTTACCTCCACACAGTGACCAAGTCGCTAAGATTCAAGTTAAATCTTTATCTTATTAGTAGTACAAGTTCCACATAAGTTTCCTCATTATTACTAGAAAAGCATATTGCAAGTCGTAGTGAAACATGGATTCAGTAGAAAGGCGATGAGTTTCGTGTTTCTTGACAACGGCCTTGTATTCCTTCCAAACTGGCTGCATATTTCATGAGGGCCTCACAAAAATCCTCCTGTTTTAGCCTAAGGTCTCCTTCAGGTCACCTCTGAAGAAAAACTAATCATGTGAGAGAACAGTCGTTCTTTATTTTTGGTGTAGCAGTCACACATTTTTTCACTCCTTTGCACAATCCTGTTTTTATTGAATATGTGTTGTACTGCCATGTTTGCTTGTTTTTCTTTCAGTTTCTTGACAAACCAAACCTTTAGAGTAAGATGGTTTTTCTGGATCAAGACTTTGGCAGTGCAAGCATATTGGAAATGTAATGAATTAATCAATATTCAGCTGAAAACCGTTTTTCAGTTCTGTTCTTGGTGTAGAAAACATGATAGTTGCAAGCAGGAAAAAGCTCCTCAGGGCTTTTGTATGTCTGAAAAAAGAAATGAAGCTGTGTCTGAAAATCATTAACATATTAAAATGATTTAATATTTTTAGATCCCTGAGAATTGGATTTAAATGTATGTGTTTTCCAGCAAATATGTTAAAATAAAAAATTTACATCTTGAGTGTGAAACTTACAATTTTATTGTTGTTGTTTTCTCAGCGGCTGGTTGTAATGAACATTTTACAAGGTGCATGAAAAAAAAAATTGGGATTTAGCCAAAATCTGGTCCTGTATTTATAAACAAAATATTTCTAATTTCCTGTTCAGTGGGATGAACAGGAAATTAGAAATAACTGTAGTTTAATAACTACTGTTATTAAAAGGGTGATAACAGTAGTGTTGAGTAGTCGGGTAAAAAAAAAAAATTGAATTCCACATTGCTTATCTTTTGAAGATGAATCCTTTTGCCACTTAATGCACATCAGCTGATGCATTTAATGCACAGAGACGCGTCTTGATAAAATGCAGAAAGATCGAATAGATTTCTGGACGCTGGCCTTGGATGTTTTTGTTAAAAGTGTCGAAGCTCCTGAGTGGAACAGGTTTGATAGATGGTTAGATGTGCCTTGGAGCGTAAGCCGCTGATCAGACTCTGCCAGTTCGTGTTGTTTGATATATTATTAATAGGGGTCTGCTCTCTGACCCCAGTTTAATGCAGCCATTCTGATTTGATTGGGTTATTCTTTATCTAAATCATTTAACTTGCTGCTTGAGTGTTTCTTAGTCCTGGTTGCTACTATTTCAAAAAAACCGATTGCTTCAGATTTCATGAACTAAAATGGAAGATTTTCTCATTTCTATGCAGGACCGGGCACCTTCACCGAGTGACCGTCGAACTGCCACCACCACGCTGACCGTGGATGTGCTGGATGGAGATGACTTGGGTCCCATGTTCCTACCTTGTACACTTGTGGGAAACACTCGTGACTGTAGTCCCATCACGTATTTGGCCAGTGTTCTGGAGCTGACGGAGCCTGTAAGTGTTATACACATACATTATTCACTGGATTTTGCTGTTTGGTGTGGACAGCGTGTAACCAGGGTCACTGCTGCCGCGCTCGCTGCGTTCACTGGACAATATTTTTGAGTTGCATTTAACATGCTTGTTTGCACTTCTTCTGGTTATTGTATATTAATAGGCAACTTTTGAAGTCATGCCTATTGATTTTGTTCACAGTATCTCTGGGCCTCTTTGTAATGATAATTTGATACAAACATTTACTGAGCATGTGACTGGAGTTGCCTGATTATCAGCTTAAATGAAATGCCTTTAAAAATTTGCTCATCATGTAAAAAAAAAAAAGATAGAAAATGAGTAAAAGTCCTTTTTATTTTCATTTAAATCTTAGATTACATTGGTCAAGTTACCTGAAGGATTATATTTCAGATTTACAGGGGTACACTACTAGATTTAAATGTTATATCATCTTATTATGTCATTTGTCCTTTAAAATTATTTTAGAATAACATATTTTTACGTTGTCATGGTGTTGGGGGGCCAGTAAGGCTGAAAAATGTCAGTTTCTACTATCCCCAGTTCTGGGTAATTAACTACAAATTTAGTGTAAAGTTATCCGGCTCCATTTCTATAATCCAGACAGTGTATCACCTTTGATATCTGCTTTTAAAATCTCTGCGGGCTTAATCCAGCCCTAACATTTGCTCTAAGTCTGTCAGGAAGAGTAAAGTGTAAAACCTTTGTTTACTCACCTTGACATTTAAGTGAAGTATAATACCGCTATTGCCAGCATAATAATAAAATGTGTTTTCCATGTAGACTTGAATTAAATGGGGAAAGTAGCAGTATGTGAGACCCTTTTTTGCAGCCGCATAGAAATTATAATAATTATTATTCATAAAAACAGAATGTGTTGGTGCATTTGGGTGAAGTCTCCTTTCAGTATGAAACATCTGGCTTACAATTATTCCAGATATTGCAGTTTTATACTTGACATGTGTGAATTAATCCATCCCCTTTTCTGAAGAGGCAAGTTTAAAAAAAAAATCTTGAATAAATATTAAGAATTGTCTTCTTTTTTTTGTTTTTGGACAAATAGACTTAAGGTTTCACAGCTCATACACTAACAGCTTAGCTACAGTATTTCTCCAGACATGTATTATTATTAAATTTTACTTTTACTTAAATAAAAATTTAAATCAACATGGCCTGTGGGATTGCGAGTAAAAACATAGTACAACCTGTTGTCACGTAGCATTAATTGATCTCACAATAAAATAATTCCACTGTCTAAATATTAGTTTTGCAATTCATTCATCAATCTGCAATAAATCATTTATGTTTGCATGGAACAATCAATTATACATGTGTAAAGGACCATAGGGCTACATTGTGTCTCAGTGCTATGATTTTTTGTTTTATCCATTTTCCATAGCTATTATTTATCAATAACCTCACTAAAGCATGTACTTATTTACTTATTATTTATCAATAACCTCACTAATGCATGTACTTATTTACTTATTATTTATCAATAACCTCACTAATGCATGTACTTATTTACTTGAACAATGAGGAATAAACAACAGAAATAAACATAAAGTCGACAATGGAGACGGCTCAACTTCTGCTGATGAGAATAAAAGGCTCTGAAAAGGAAAGTTCATCAATCTGAATGTTCAACGGATGTTTATCAACCTTCATCAGACATTTGTATCAACAGAGTTGTGCCTGTTATTTAGGTTTTCGTGTTATCAAAGTTAGGCTGGAAGTTTTCTCTTTGACATTCATGCTTGTTCAAATCCAGATCAGGAAAGTAACCCAGAATCCTCCTTCTTCATGTGCATGGAAAGGTCATTTGCTTTCTGGGTCTCAGCAACAAGCAGGACAGCAGTCCAGTTTTTTATCCTTTTCTCTCTGTCAAAGAAGTCTTGACCTGCAGGCCTGGTTTGTTCAGAGGAGGCAACAGTTGTTTCTCCAGCAGACTGGGATATTGGGTTGGAAATTAATCTTTCGGATTACTGCCTCAATATAACATCTACTGAATGAATATGTTACTTTCCTGAACACAGTTTCTTTGTAGTTTCTAAGATGGAGGGTGTGCTGCAGACAGGAAACCAGGAGCCTCATGTATAAAAGAGTGCACAGTTTTGACACTAAAACTTGGCGTACGGGCAAATTTAGAAAAGGTCGGCTCACAAAAACCAGTGGATGCATAAAGCCGTACATACCTGCACATCTTTCTTTTATACATCCCCATGGCAGGTTAAAAGTTTGCGCAACTTTAATGCCACGTTCATTTTTGTACATGTCAACTTGTGCGTAAAATATGGCGCCTCACATTTTTTGTGTGCACGCACGCTTTATAAATGAGGCCCCAGATCTTATTAAAAAAATAAAATAAAAAATCTAAATCAATTACAGGAGCAGCTAATGACAGAAGGGATTTAATGTGTTAATTAAAGCACTGCTTCACACATAAAACATGTCCTGTGTTGTAGTTGTAGCGTCGGACCAGGAGGCTTTCGAGTGTGTTCAACCCTTCAATGACCAGAAATGGGTATGCTCTCAGAAAAATCCTCCAAGGTTGTTAAATTAATCAAAACAACACCTCACAATACCGAGAACTGAACTAAAACACCATTTGAAAGGCAAAAACGGGATGCCTACTTCAGCGTCGTTAGCCACCTGCTCTGAAAGGCTCAACATTATTTCATCCTTCACTCCACACCTTCAAGGCTAATTTATTGAAAGTAATGCAGAGTGGAACATGACAGTGCTTCTTCAGTCTCACTTCCACTACACCAGCAATCTTTTAAAAATTAAATATCATGATATTTTGTGGCACGAAATCTCGTCGCAGCCCTACGTAGGAGAAACGATTTCAAGAAACATAATTTTTGGACAAACTGCCAAAATGTATCTCTGTGATTTCTAACAGATGGCAGCGTAAGTCCCTTGTGTAATAACAAGTGTTACAAGACTGAGTCTGGCACTCTGTGGTTTTTATTTATGCTTACACAGCTGTGTGTGCGCCGTGCTTTTGTATCTCTGCCTCTGACATTTAGCTGATGCTGTTATCCAGAGCAACTAGCAGTACCACTTTATAAATGAAACAAAGTTGCTGCAGGGAAAAATCCTCAACTCTGACAAGTCAGCAGAGCATTCATCCCTTACTGCACACACTCACCCACACTTACACACGCATGATTGTGGTGAGCCAGCAGTGCATTCATGCCTTAACACCCCATTCCACCTACACACAGGGACAAAATCTAAGAAGGGAGGCCTAACTGAACATTGTCCACATCATCTCTTTATTTTTGCCAAGATCTTTGCCACACATCCACACACGCATACACACAATGTCCCTCAAAGGCATGCTGGAGAACTACTGCCATGCTTTTCTTTTTTTTTTTTTGTTGATCAGCATATACACTCAGCCAGTCGTATTCCTACATCCAGCCTTTTAACACTTGCGATCAAGTGTTAAATGTTAAACATAGACAAATTTGAAGATGTTAGAGGTCAAAAAGGGATATAATCAAAGTTGTAAGTCAAACTGAAAGGAGCCATCACATAAAACTTAGCAAATCTGTCTCTCTGTCTAAGACTGTGGTGGGTTAAAGTTTAAATAATCCCAAATACAGTTGTGTATATAAAGATGTGCAGTCTTATGCAGCCAGGGTATTTTGACTTTTCTCCAACAAACATGCTTGCTCTTCTGTTGAATTGTTCAGAATATATTTTACTTTTGGTGGGAAAAAGTTTGTATAATTTATGTGTTTTATATGTACACAGCATGGTTGTGGACACTTTTGAGCTCCAATGCTACCCACCAATAAAGAGATTGAAACCATATTACTTTTGGTTAATAGCAACACTAAGAAAAGCCATTGTCTTATTTTACCACTGAATGAGTTATGGTCAGCAAACTTTATATTTATTTTTTCTGCTAACAGCTAAAATCTTTACCAAACCCTCATGTGTGTTTTATGGTTTACAAAGAAACTGAAAGGAAAACAAGAAACT
Source organism: Poecilia latipinna (assembly GCF_001443285.1). Lineage (NCBI taxonomy): Eukaryota > Metazoa > Chordata > Actinopteri > Cyprinodontiformes > Poeciliidae > Poecilia > Poecilia latipinna. Next base: position 175,121 of record NW_015113296.1, on the reverse strand, counting down.
TCTTATTTTTCTGTAGTCGGTTCTTTTGTACTTTAAATTATCTATCAGAAAATATTTATATCATATTGGTCCCTTATGATTATATTCTCCTTTTGTGTCTGCTGCAGAAAATCATTTTGTTTTGGCTTTTTAATAAAATGAGTTCAACACTCTTCACTCCGTCAGACATTACATGTCTGCAAAATGTAGACTTAATGATGATTCCCAACCATGATTGAAGATCCTCCTGCCTTAAATGCACAGAGACGTGGAGAGACGATGGCATCAGAGGAATTATGAGTAATTATGTTCATCCTCCCTTCTTGCCACAAAACGGAAACGCTAAATAACTACAAAACTACTTTTACTCATCCTTTCATCGTTTTAATCAATTTAACTGGCTTTAAATGTTTTTAAAAAGAAAACATATTTTGTCATTTGCTTTGTCATTATCAACTGTTAACCAAAAACTAAGTAGAAACTAAAGTAGTTTGTTCTTTTTGTAGAACATATTGACATTTCCTAGATATGGACATAGTTTTACTCAAGAAGAACCAATGACTGAAATCAGCATATTTTCCTTTGCTTGCCTGGTAAAAACTGTAGAGTTTAAATATTCTCCCTGTTCTAAAATGTAATTCTGATATATTCAGTCTCTATGTCATCCAACACACTTTTCTTAATTTATTCTGAAAAACAAATCTTAGAAATGTGTTTCAAAGTGTAAGTGGCAGTAACATCATTCCTATTTTTTTCTGTTGGATTCAAAACTACAACTTAGTCAAGAAACCTGGTCATTCCTGTTATGTTTTTAGTCTGTAAAGAAAAAACTACAAATGAATCAACAGGTCAGACTGATAGAATAGGCAAAGTCTGGACAAAGCCTCTTTGGTTCATCTCTAGTTTTAAATGTTTCAAATGTTCATTGATTTAAGCACCAAACCACATGATTAGATTCAGGGAACTCTCCATTCCTGTGCAGAAGTTTTGTGGTATAAATGTATTTTTTTTTAGTTTATATATACCACAGAGGAACAGGTATGTTTCATAAGATTCACAAAATCATTCAAACTCTCCAATATTTACAATATTTGCATCATTGATATTTTCTTTCCAAGTCATTGTGACATGACAAACATCACATTTGTAGCTGAATCCTGAATTTTCTTAAAGGCTGAAAAGTTATGTTCACCTCAACATTTGCTTCTACATCTTTGCTTTGTCTCTTAAACGGCTTGTTGAAGTTTTCGGCCACACATCTTGTGTTTTTTCCCACAATTCCTTTCTTCTGGGCACTTTTCCATAATAGCCATTTTGAGGAATATTTGCAGCTCATTCAGAATGCTCATCTTGCATTTTTGGCTAGAACCCTAAATGTTCTACATTATGTTTTCCAATCCAAGCCTTGGTTTTTTTGTGTCTTTTGTTGCTATTAGAACCGTTTCTCTTCAAAGTCATTTAGCTGGCACCTTTGACTGAGCAAACAGAGAGCCCAGTGAATCAGAAAAGTATATTATTTAGGTCACAGGAACACAGAGACAGGGTGCCCACGATTTCCCATAGTAAAAGAAAGATGGGAGCGGTGAAGTGAGGAAAGTAATGAGTGAGGAGGGAGAGTCGAGGTACTGTGAAAGTTTGAGTACCAATCAGACTGATAAGAAGTGACAACCTCAGAGCCTCTGAGCTAAGATAACTGCAGTATGCTCTCTGTGTCTTTCCCTATCACAGCCACACACACGCACTCATATACGCAACAAGATGTCGGCCATTTGTGTCAAAGAGCCGACTGTCAGTGGGTGTTGCGCATGCGCTTCCAAAACACTGCTGCCTTTGCAGCTCAGAAAAGTGCAATCGATAAGGAAAGTAAAAAAAAAAAAACATTATTTGATCAGTACTGTAAAAAGCTAACCCAAGACAGATTATTTAATTTGTCATGACATCATCCCAGCAATTGATTGGTTTGAAATTGAACAAAGCAGAGCAAAGCTTCAAAGACTTCAGCACTGCATTTTAACTTCAGGTTTGAAGCTATTTCTTATGCACTGCTGCACTGCTGCAGTGTACAGACTCATGCAAATGGCCATTTGTTATTCTATTATGTGGATTGGAAGATGGTTCATCTTTGTCCCACTGCTCATGCTGCGAGGTTTTACTCGGCACCTGACAGAAGACCTTATCTGACCACTCAAAGCCAGGAAGGTTTGCTCCCTCCTTCTATTGATGTCCTGACTTTTCTCAGGATCATCCACCCTTGTCCCCCTGGGCTCCACTGTTTATGAAAAAATAAAAATAGATAAAAATAGCAGTCCTGCTTAGTGGTAATATCAGTCATGCCGGCCTAATACTTGTTGCTGTTAGTCTTCCTGCTGATTCCGAGTGTTTGCTTACTTGATTCTGCCAGCATGTCTTTGGCAGAAAGCTTTGGAATCGCAGCGTGTTCGGAGCTTTACAGCATTACCCTCCCAGCTTGCTGTTTCTACCTGCTTTGGATCTACATTTTCATCTCTTTGTCCTGTGATTTTAGATATATCGGGCTGTGATTGAATGATGTTGTGCTGCAGCGTGATGCCACGAGTGCCTGCTGCTCTCTGTTTCCCTGTCTCTGGCAGAAAAGCCCCATGACTATTGTAATAGCATGAAAGTTGTAAAAATAGCCTTATCGCAACACCTCGAACGTAAGCAATCAAAATCTTGACATGTTGTTGTAGCCTCACAGAATAATTAATATCTCAAGTATTTCTTTTTTTTAGATATATTTTCATAAAACACATGCAAAAACACACATGCGCAAAGAGAGACTTGTTTTAGCACGTCAATGGCTCTGAAAACTGTGAAAACCTTCAAATCACAATTGCACCTCATTTTGTTGCAAGCCAACACAGTGAAGAGCATGAGCAACATTTTTACTGCGCTACATGTTGGTGACAGCATCACTTTGTACAGGTTCTTTTCTTCAGTGGAGGCAGGGAAGCTGGTTGAAGCTGATTGGAAAATAAACTGGGCTAAATACAGGACAATCCTGGGAGAGTTTCAACAGAAGCCCCAAAGTCCAGACCTACATCCAACCGAGACTGACTGAATTTCTTAAGAACAGTGGCACATGTTGGACTCAAGATGTTCAAAGTCTTTAGAGGCTTGCCCCCGTGTAGACTTGCAGCTGTTACTGCGGTACAAGGTGGTTCTTCAGAGGACCGAAAGGTCAAATACAAACACAGACAACACTTATATATGTTTATACTTTAGTACATTTTGAAAACCGTGTTTGTTTTATTTCTCTTCCCAATTATGCAACACTTTGTCACTTTAAAATCGCAATACAGAAAACATGAAAAAGATCCATGGATGTGAACCTTTTTGCAAGGCTGTGAGCTTCTCCCACAAACTACTTCCTCATATGCTTATAACATTTAAGCCATTGAAAAATGCATAGCTGCATCTTTTTAATGTTTCATGCTAACACCTACATCTCTGGTTGTCTTAAAATGCAGAAACAGCAAAAACTTTGATCAACAAATAACTTTGCAATCTAACTTACTCAGCTCTACAGCTGCAGTGACTACTGATAACAAATCAATTTTATTTTATTTATTTTTTCCAGGAACATCCACAGTTTATGCAGCTTGTCAGAAACTCTTTCATTTCCTAAAGTAGCAGCTTCTGTATATCGTGTCCAGTGGTGTGCAGGGGCATGGAGTCTTTTGTAAAGTTGTTGCATGAGGGCCCCATTTAGTCCACTCTGACTGACATAGTTCAGTCCTTCTGTGTTGTGGAATCAACATGTTAAACATCTACAAAAAAACAACATTTTTTTCCAGTTGGAGGCTTGATAGTTCCTTATGAGGTTAACTAACCTGCAGCCTCTCAAAACACATTAGTAACACATTATTAGTTTTTTCCTCCAAACAGTGTATAGTATATGCAGTGATTTTTGTAATCAAAACAATGTGTCATAGGTACAACCGGCTTGCCTGCTAGCTATGTTAATGTTCACACTGTCCACCAGGATCTATTTCGAAAACAAAATGTTAGATTACAATTTTGCACATATTATTCTGACAAAGTTTAAACAATTGCTTGAATTAAGCTCTTTAAATATTAGCGGTGATTACGTTTTGAATTCTTTTGTAATAATTTTGCTTGTCTCCTTGAATCTGAGGCTCATCCTGCAATGCACATCAGAAAATCTGATAAAAGGCCTTTGAAACAGCTTTAAGGGTGTAAAGGTCTACCATTTTATGCTGCACAGCCTCATGCAGAACGAGACATTATGATAAAGTGATGAAAACTGTTACTGTGCATTTTGTGCTCAGCGTAGAGGTTCCCTGACAGAACAACAGATTTTTTTTTTTTCATAGAAGTAAAGTGCTGTCAAAAGCAGTCAAAAGCCCTATTTTTAACACAGTCCTACTCAAAGTAAAGTGTTTTGCTTTTAGTGGCACCTGACAAAGAAAGGTTCAGCTTTCAGTGGAGATGCAAAGTGTAAAACAGATTTGTCTCTGTTGTTTCTCCAGCTTTTTGAAGGAGCGAACAAATTTACAGTGTGCCTAGTAATCAAGACATTTCATGATTAATTTAAATTTCTGATTTCTGCATTTGTGAAAAAGATGCCATGTTAGTAAAAGCATGTCTGAAAGAGGCTTTAAAACGTGTTGCGAATTCTAAAAAGACCAGTAATGTTTATTTTAAACCCATAATGGTGTCAATAAGAAGCCATAAACAGCTTTGGGATGACTGATTCTTTTGTCTTTGTAGCTCTACATTTGTCGACTGTCAGTTTCGTTCTTTGTGCAAAATGCTGTCAGAAATATAAATTGTAATGATAGCACCTGTGTTGTCAGTGATCTGTCTTTGCCAGATCCCCCCTTTCTTCTTTCCTACATTTACATGCCTCTCTGCACCCTGTTTACCCTCAACTCCTGGTGGATTATTCTCCCTTCAATATATTTGCATGCATTTTATTTTTCCTTTCGAGTTCATTACTCATCATGAGTTCATCTTTGCTGGATCCTCTCGCTGTTCTCGCTCGGTGACTGGCAGCAGCAGAAAATGCTCAGTAATGGCTGTTAGATTTTTAAGTGCTGCATGACAGGTGCACCGCATTGTGTGATAGGAAATGCAGAATCGAGCTGTTGTGCAGTGCATACTTTGCTGAAAGGAAGCATACCCCCCCCCCTTACAGATTTCTGAAGTTGTTTTTTTTTATTGTAAAAGTTGAATATTTCATATTATCCAGCATTTTTAAATATTGTATAAATCGTTAGCAAATAAAGAAAACAATTTTCCATCTGTGGAGGCAACCTTGCAAGATTTTAAAATCACTTCCTTCCTGTGGAGGAAGTTTTATTTAGCTCCATTAAAGGCATTTCAAGCATTATTTGGTTGTTTAAGATCATAAAATAGGTCACAGCATTTCAATTGAATTTAATTTGGGCTTTGACTAGGCTATATTAAGGCCCTTTTGAAGTAATTTTGGTAGAGTGGCCACTTTTAAGAAGACTAACCACTGTGCCATGCTTTTGCCATTTATGGATAATCACAATATTTACAGAAAACCCAAAGCCTTACAAATAATTTTGTTAATTATTTTTTTCATCTGTTGATGAATTTCTGTAGATACAATATTGTTTAATATAATTATTAGGCTACTTTATGTTAGCAGAGAGGTTCTACTTAAGGTTTTAGAGATTAGGTAATAATCTGGTTATGGTATGGTCATAACCAGATTATGGTTATGACCATACCATATAATTATAGTGAAAGCCGGTATGGTTTCAGAAGAAAATGGCTTTTGTTTTTACTGTTATTTTTTTGTTTAATAGTTTTTAATAGTTTTTTGTTCAGAAACACTTGAGTGTGACAAAACAGAAGGAATGTGTAAGGGAACAAACACTTTTTCACAGAACTGTGTATGCATTCGTATATGAAGAGCCTTGGTGGGGATTGCTTTATATTTGATCTCTTTAGGGATTGTTGCTCTTACCTAGTAAAAAATTTATTCCTTTTATTGAGTCGTCCCATTACAGACCGTAGCATATTGCACCAGTGTAAATCAGTATTATAGCCTGACCACAAACAGACACAGATGGAGCTTGTGTGCAGATAAAGAAAACATACATATAGAGAGGTAAAAAAAAAAGAAGTGGCAAATATTGATTTTTAAAGTGTGCAATGATTTTTTTAAACTTTATGATTCCTTTTGATCTGTGATAAATGAACAGCTATTATGCTGTACGCTGCTGCAGGGCAGACATTTCCCAGGTACTTTTGAACAAATTAGATGGCCACAGCTCCAGAAATATTACTCACCCTTCATTATTTTTTCTCATTTTGTCCCATTACAACCAAAAACTTGCATGAACTTTATTGGTTTTATATGTGGTACCTCAACGCAGGTAATTGTGAGGTGAAAGGAAAACGTCAGTCATTATTTTTTTAATACTTTCAGCAAAGCTCATAAAAAATAACTATTTTACGATTGGTTTGCAATAATCACTAAAAAAAAAAAATGATTCTTTTCATGTGTATAATTCTAACCTGCACAGAGCGCATGGATAAAATAATTGCGCAAAATAGTTCAGTTGTCATTGCACAAAGCTCTGCAGTGGAGACCTTTTCCCTTGCTACTGCTCCCAAGCTGAATAAATTACTGAAAGTAAGACTCTGAGTGACAGCAGAGCTGTAGAAACCTCCAGTATATGTACAGGACATTTGTATAGGGGAAATTTTGTGGAAAGGGTTTGTGGAAATTGTGCAAATTTGGTGGGATTGTTATGACAAGATTAGCCATGTGTCCTGCACTAAGAGCTCAGAGAAGAAACAAAATGCCCAAATGAAATTAATTTCTCAAGCTATGATGAAATGGAACAAAAACAGGAGAATATGTGCATGAGCATTCACAGTGTTTTTAGAAGAATTTTGTGCAAACTGTTGTTTTTTGGTGTTCTACCCATCTTGTGGGCTTACATGTCCACCAAAGTACTCTGGAGGAGCTGCAAAAGTCAGTCTTCTTCCCTTATAAATTATGTTACATTATGTTACTTGAACCTGCATCTGCATCACCTACATAAGTTATGCTCTATATACACAGACACATTTTTTTTTATTTCAAATGACCTTCTTTGTAGTAGCTGATGTACTGATGTAGTAAACATTAAATGTTCTGCTTTGTTTTATCACCAGAATAAGACAAATCCCCTCAATGTGACCCCATCTATCCAAGCTGTGGACCAGGACAGAAACATTCAACCTCCGTCGGACAGACCTGGGATCCTGTACTCCATCCTTATTGGTAGGTTGAACTTTTGTGAGCTCAGATTTGCTCCACGAGGGGACAACAATAGAGTTTCACTTTTTTGTTGACAGTACTTTCAGCAGGCAAGGCTTAAAACATAATAGAGTTGTTGGTTTGATGAAAAGTAGGTTTGACACCTGGTTACGAGTTGTTATTTCCAAAATGCACCGTTAACTTGACAGATGAGCTTCATTGGAACACACATTCTAAACTGTAGAAAATAAATGTATTTTATGTAAAACAAATGCTGCACAAGAACATTTATTGATAAAGAAATCAATTGTTTTGAATTTTATCTTTGTGTTTTGTCCTAATTCCCTGGAGAATAACAGGGAGCGATCAGATCCCTGACTCCATCGTCTCTCTTCCCGGCTTTCTTGATTTAAAGAGATGTGGCAAAAGCAAAGGAGGTGGATTAGCAGTGCTTACAAACTGGCCACCAGAGATCCTTCCTGCCCACAGCATCATCATCCACAACTCTTTCAAGATACTTGAATGATATGAGTAACAACAACATGTAATATCCCTTTGGAATCGATATGATATATTTTAAAATTAATTTAAATAGAGTTCTTGGCGCAGTCATTTAAATGTTACAGTCAACATGCATCTATAATGGAAATCAATTACAAGGCTCTTGAGACAGTAAATAGTAGTTCACTTTAGGGCTACAGAGAGAATGTTTTGGTTAATGGGTTGGGATTAGAAAATAAATGTAATTAATAGGAAGAATCTCAGACTTTCTAATAAATTTTTAAAAAGTTTATTTGCAATGCCTACAATTTATCATTCAAAAGATCTTTTTTTTTTTTGATCAGTTACAAAAACTCTAATATTTCAATTAAAAGTCGCTTTAGTTCCATCCCAACACACTCAAGCCTGAGAATAAAAAGCTATTTGGACTGAAAAACTAACAGTTGGGATACTATATAAGACTGATGGTAATGTTGCTTAACATTTACATCCCACTAAACCCATTTTGTGTGCTGACTGTACATATTGATTTTTGCTGCGTGTCTCACTTCTTCCCTTGCTGAATTTAAGGGAAAACTAAATTTTTTTCATCATACTGAGAACAATGAGTCAGTCATAGTGAAATTATGTAAGTATGGTAACCTTACATGATTTCTAAATACTGTCCAGACCACTATTACTGTTATGACTCTAGGGTTATTATAGATACAAAAATAGTTTTGCACTACACCCACCACAATGCCCACCTCCTCTGCCTCCATAATAAAGCTGTGAACAACAACCTTAAAATAAAGTTATACAGAGATGGTGACCCTAAGACGTCACAGCTCACAGCTATCCAGCAGTGAGCTGTGGATTTTGTTGTTGTTTTTACCTTAGCCAGCCTCCTCCTCTCTCTGCATGGTGACAAGATGATCTTTGATTCTTTAACTGGCTGCTGATGTTTTCATGTCAAGAGAAGTTTTTTTTTTTTCAGTTGCCATTTCTTGACCTTTTAAGATCATCACGCGACTGCATTGCTTGAAAGGCAAGCTGTCTTTTCGTTCCCATTTTGAAACCTGCATGGGTTAGATGGGCCTCTGTGCCAGGTCATATTTAAATCTCAAGGGAAAACAGTGAGGTCTGCGTTACAAATGGAAAGCTTAAAGCTATTCTCATAACCTAGATCTACTTAAATATGAATGTAAAAACAACAACAACAACAAAAAACACTGTCTAAAGAAGAGGTTCAATTCAGTTCAATTCAAAAATACTTTCTTAATCCTAAAGGAAGAGAAATTAAATGTATCCCATGTTATCCAAGTTTCATCTTCTGTAGTGGTCAGTGTTACTGTAGATCTGAAGAAGCTTCTGACTGAAGGCGCTCTGTTGTTGTGCAACAGTTGCTTGAAGAGGATTCTCAAAGTTTTCCATAATGTTCTTCATTTTGTGGAAACATACTTTTTCACACAATCGTCTTCAGAGGTTTCCTGTTTCACCTTAATCCTGATCCCACATAAAATGGTAACAGCCCAGGCGTCAATATCTGCAACATTCAGAATTAATTCAACAAATGATCCGTAGGGGTCACTTGAAGAGATCTCAAATTTAACAGATTTGGAGAAATATGATAAGGCATAGCGGGGAAATACTGCTAAGTTAAAATGTGTCATACTGTTGACCTTCTACAATAAAAAAACTGGATGCCTAAGTTAAATTATGGGGTGTTTTAAGAAAGTATTGGTTTAACAATGTGCACATTTTTGCAACTCTTAATGTGCTACATTTATCTCCTCACAAATTCGCTTAGTTTTCTTTTCTTTTTTTTAACCGTATTGTGAAAATGTCACTTTAAAAGTGGAAAAGGTTTAGCAATTATTTCTCATGGCTTTTCTTTTTTTTAGATCTCACAAGGCTGGTTTATTTAACAGGCTGTTTACACTTTTGAGATCTGCTTTATTAAAATGTTTCTGCTGCTTAGTTTGAAAAAAAAAACACTTGGAGGCTGATAAGTTTTGTTAGATAATCCGCCTTATCTGCTCTGGAAGACCTTGCAATGGAATCTTCTCAGAACATTTGTTGTAAATATATAATTAAAAGATTTAAGACAAAAATAATATAAGAATTAAAACACTTACTGTTAGAAAATGTACTTACTTAGGCTCCAAGTCAACATAATTTAAATATTTTGAACTACTGCAGTACATTACTTTTGCCAAAAGCCTCAATTGATAAATCATTGACTTCACCTGGAATGGTCAGGATTTGTCTACATTTCTTTTACTAAAGCAATAACTAAGGCAAGGAAAACAGGATGCATCTGAGAACCCCCTCCGCCCAAATCATCAATGTGTGCTAAAAAAAGAAGTAACACACATTCATAGAGATGCACAGGAGACATATAATTGTGCACACGTGGCTGTGTTGGTTCTCTTCTTATGAGAACTTGATTTCCCCACAGAACAATGCCGCATTAAAAGCGTCATATATGAATGTGAGCTGCGCGGGCTCATCCCCTCCCATCGAAGGCCGAGATGAGAGAACGGGGAGGATTAGTCATGCCCCCCCCCCCATCCCTCCATCCCTCACTCACTCACTCCTTTCTTCACTTTCCCCCATGACACTCCAAACATACATATATTTTCTCCACCTCTCCCTTTCTCACTCACTGATGTTTTCCTATGTTCTGATTTTTGTTTGCTCTTTTTTTTTTTTTTCCAGGAAAACCAGCATCCTATGCAGAATATTTCAGCTTAAACAGAACCACAGCAGAACTCATGCTGCTTAAACCCATCGACAGGGAGCTCTACCGCAGATTTGATCTGGTTATCAAGGTAAGAGAAATAACAAGGGCACAGATTGCCTTTTTAAAGTTTGCTTTTTCTTTCCATAAACACCAAACATCCTTGGTCTCAGCCTTCATATTCTAATACCTTTCAGTCGCAAAATATACTCAACCTTTTAATAAACAACTCTTCCTCAGGTTATATTAATACTATAATTTTCTCATCAGATTATTTGTCCGACAAAAAGGAGACTAGCATGAACCTTTTTAATTTGCAGAAAGTTTATCATCGAATCTATTCCGATTTGATGAGTTTGATTATCTTTTTTGTTTTGTTTTGTTTTGTTGAGCCTGTGATGGAAATACACCACAAAACATTGATGGACTTCTCATCGGTTAAAGCTTCAAATAAAGTTTGTATTCAGTAATATTCTTCTGCTGGAATAAAAGATGAGATTTCAAACCAAGTCTGTTGGGATAACACCCCAACTAATATCCGCAAGGAACAGAAAAAAATAAGTGGTTCCAGAAGAATTCAAACATCCCTACTCTTTACCCTCTTTGTAGTCTTGCTAAATGATTTCAAGCTGAGGAAATAAAAAAAAAAATGTCAATATGCGCTATGCAGAGGGCATTTAAAATTCCCTGATTTTCATTGTATTACATTTTGTATTTCTTAACTGATTTCTGCACTCTCAGTATGTCTTACTAAACTCAGGATGAAGGTACAGAGTTTTTCTCTGTAAGCATTAATTGCACAATAATAAATGACTTCCTTTATTAGTTGAAGTTATCAGTGAACACAGAGCACAAGATGTGATGAAGAAAACAAAACGTCCTCATAACTAAGCCTGTAAAGAACTAAACTATTAGTGCTTCTTTAAAGTTTGTTTTTTTTAATCTTAATTCATATATTTCCTGTCTTTGTGGTGTTATGAAAGAATACAAAGTGTCTGTGCAGCGTAAGATCTCTGTACAAGGCAGACTTCTTCCAAGTCAGACAAATAGAGTTTGACTTTGAAACTCAACAAGTTGGTCAAATTCATCCTGTTCACTTTATGGATGACTGAATTGTTTTTCAGTGTTCATAAATTCAATTTCACAATGTTTCGTAATGCTCAGGGTTACGCTTGTAGATCAAAGTAATCTGGAATACTAATAATCTGATATGAAACCTTATCTCAAAAAATATCTTCGGATCAGGCACAATGTTAACTTTTCTAATTAAGAGTATTCATCAGTAAAAAAAAAAAGGAGGGGGTTACATTTTAACACAAGAAAATGAGAAATGAGTCTGTTCTGTCTGGAAAACAGATCCACATGAACTGCAGTCTCCATTTGTTTTGCTGAAAGAAAATTGATCCTTAACTCTAAAATTTCCAGGAGTCTTCCAGCATGTTATATGGCAGATAGAGCTCAAACATAATTGCAGTCTTAATATTTTCCAAACAATCCGTTTCGGGTTTTTAAAACAGCTTTTAACATTTCTGTGTCACTGATTTTGAAAATGATGTTCTTCCTTCATTCACGACTTCCATTCTGAAGAGTTTTGTTCTTAGACGTGTAAGTAGTTGACTGAGGAGTGCATCACTTTCACCAATCCACCACAGGGCTATGTTTGATATAAACAGCAATTTTTATTACAACTAAAGGTAACAAAATTACCTTATTATGTTATGAAGTGGCACTATGTGCTTGGAAAATACATAATAATGTCCCTTTAGCAAAACTTGTCTTGTTTAATGGCAGCCTTACAATAAAAAGCGAAATGACAGCCCTGCTGGGATTTGCATTAGGATTCCAATTTCACATAGAAAAATATGTGTTTTTGCCTCCTAGATTCCACATACATCACTCTATAAATATGACTCCCAAAAAACAAAAACCTTAAAATGGTTGTTGCGTTTGCCATAGTTGGTACCGAGGGCAAAAGGATACACTTGGAAAGGATTAACAGCTTAATTCATAAATGGATCAAATTTACTAAATTGCAGAATACAAGCAAAAAGGGGGCTATAAATACGATATCTGCTAAAGGCAACTCAATAGTGTCTTTAATCCAAACACTACATATAATGTTTGTAATATAATGTTTGAATATATGTTTGAATATATTTGTTATGTCTTCCTGAGGTTCTACAGGAGCTTTTCAAAGCCACGAGACTCTGTGTAGAAGTTCAAGCACTGGAAAGAAGTCTGGCTGTGCCAATTATTTGAGCTGTATAGCAAAAATCAGCCAGGCTTGTTTAATTGTCTTTAAGCAAATAACAGTTATCTGTTGGACATTGAGCCCAGGATGGAGTGAAAGTGCTCCTGCTGAATAAAGTCAGGATGGGAATCCTGTGTAGGCTGAAACTTTTGACCCTGTTAAACAGCAAACGACTCTTACCAATTTTTTTTGTAAATCACTCCATCTATTCCTAGCTATGAATAAAATGGGCTAAACTAGTTGAATAATATAAAGAAATTCTTGAAAGTAGCAAATTGCAGTAAATAGTTAGCTAAGCTCTGAGGTTGATTTTATTTTTGTTCTGGCAGAAAGGATGATAGAAACTTTTACTCCCCTTCTGACAGTAGAAGGGGAGTCTAAGAAAAGTGTTCTGCTAGCTGACAGTACGACATAAAACCTCACTTTCCAGCTTTGTGTAGTCATGGGAATCATCAAAGTAATTATGATTGATTGAATTATGAAACTATTGTCATTACAGAGGATATAACCTTGTGTTCTATTGTAACTATGAACAATTTGTGGTATTCGCAGGATTAAAAATCCCACTGAATAACTGTAAACACAAAAGCAGTTTTCTGCTTGGGGTGAGATCAGAGTATATTATGTTGTTTTCACACCTCTGCTAAAATGTCAGTTTTTGTGACGTAAAAAAGAGATAAAGATACATAAGTTGTGCAATGGCAAGCTTGATGAATAAGATCCTCTTCGTCTTCAGCGTTCTAGCAAAAGTCTCATAGTTTTCTGCCAGTGATATTTCATAATTCCCTCCACTTTGACTGAAATCCCAGTTTCCTAATGCTCCCACCAACATCATTTCCCGGATGTGTGTTTTATACTTTAAGGAGATGGAGGTAGGCCTTTGGGTGTCTCCTTGACCAGTTCCTGCACATTTATTTTTCAAATTTACAGCGACGTACATTTTTTCAAAAATGTCACAGTTGAAACATTTTTTTTTTTACTTTATAAGGTGTCGTTGTGTTACATTATCATTTTAGTTTGTTTTTCATTTGTGTTGTATAGATGATATGCCACTCAGAGCAGCAACATGTTGTGAAATAATGCACTGTTTACATTAAAAAGCCATTAATTTGAACCAGTGTGTGAACAATATTTATATCCAGTCTGTCACACAAATTTATGACTCCTTAACATTACCTTGCTTTGCATTTTTGCTTCACTCATAATTGCTGTACCATATTAGAAGCACTGCAACTTCATTCACCAACACATCAGATTGATAGAAAAAAAAACATTGGCCCTGAAAATATAATTTCCATCTGAACATAAGAGAAAAAATTTAAAGTTTGAAATGCTTTCTAATATCACAGAGAGTACCCAGAGTACTCATAAATATTTCAGCTTTGACTGAAAGGATTCAAACAGATACCAATTCAGACAGAAGGTTTGATGATCTCCTGTTTTCCTGCTGAGTTGATGTTAGCCTTTTTAGATTGGCTTTAATCTATCTAGGGGATGCAAATTGCATCAGGAGACCAAAGAACTCAGGAACGACAGCATTTTCAGATTTGTTTTTGCAGTAATAGGGCCGGATGTTCTGAGCATGGGCAGACCGAGGAAAAAGCTCAGTTTTAATGAGACTAACAGCTCCAAAGTAGAAAAAGTAAGTTTTGCGTTCTGTTCAAACTTCTCTCTTTGTATTGGCTTTAAAAGAAAAAAAATCCAAACCAATTAATTTGCATACTCTCTTACTACCGATCATCTACGGGAACGTGGACACGGTTTTGCTTCTAAAATGACAACGAGGCGAGTGTTTACTCAACTTAAAAAAAGTTGTGATTTTGCACAACTCATTAATTGCTTATTAAAGAACATCCCAGGTTAATGTATTCTTACCACTTAGACATTAAAACTGTGCAGTCGTGATGGGTTGCACTGCATTTGGGTTTCCTAGTTGGTCGGTAACAGGACGTCTGCAACAAAACAAAGCCGTTCCATTCTGCCCTGTCTCTAGGCGGAGCAGGACAACGGTCACCCCCTGCCAGCGTTCGCCAACCTTCAGATCGAAGTTCTGGATGATAACAACCAAGCACCGTATTTTTTGGAGTCTGGTTACCATGGATACGTCAGTGAGGCTTCACCAGTCGGAACTACCGTCGCTACCAACGTCACTCTATCGGCTCCCCTCACTATAATAGCTTTGGATAATGACGTGGAGGAGGTAAGCATGTTCTGTACATGCAAGTATTATAACAGTGCATTTTTTATGGTTATGGAGCAGTCTTCACAGCTATTGAATTTTCTTAACTTTTTGGTGTAACAATAAACATTTATCGTTTTGAAGTTTATGATCATGCCCTTCATTGTACAGCTGTTTTTATATTGAGATTAAAGTGGGAATCTCTCTCTGTTGATAAGTGATTTTATTTAGGAGAGTTGGTAAAGGAGGCTCAATGGATGCCACACTGAAGATTCTGTTTTTAATATGATCAAATGTTAAAATATATTTTTCTGAAGAGTTAATTGTTTTTTATGCTTTTAGCTGAAACCCAATCAGATGCCTGTAGGTATCATCTGACTTGTGTGTTGACTCTAATTCCTTTCTCTTAATTTTTAACTAGCAATGTGGATAAAGACACCAAAAGTTTACTTAAAATGTTAATATTCATTAAACCACGTCTTTGGCGTTTTACTGTTCATACGGTGTGCTTCTGGAGATCATTTTCTGTTGGTCGCCTGACTGAAACCTGTGCAGTGAGATCTATCAGTAACTTCTCTGCAAGCTAAAAAGAATCCTAATTTAAAATAGTGAGAACATTTTAAGTAGGATAATAAAACATTTTCATGTTAGCTCAATACAGTCTAAGACAGAATATGTATGCATTAAATTGCCACATGAGTTACTAAATTGACAAATCAACCATTAGTCAGTTTTGACAAGACAGCTGAGGACATTTCTTCATGTTATAGAACGATAAAGGAGATGTGTAATTTTCCGTGAGGTTTACTCTGCAGTCAGAATTAGAATCTCGCTGTTCTGGTTTTAAAAGGCCCTTTGGCTCTTTGCTTCCTTTATGGCTCAAAACTAAATTACTCCCTTGAGCACTAGTATATAATAACATAAGCATATATAATAATGCTGCATTTCCATGCAGGCATGAGAAGGACTCTAACATATTTAAGTGCCCACCTCTTTCCTGCTTTTCTCCCCACTGAATCTCAGCTTTGTGCTTTGCTTGCAGTGTTTGAAGTGCCCTATCTAAAGTGCCTGTGAATCTGACAGTAAAACCGTTTGGCTCTTTAAATTACCTCCCAGTAATAATTGAGATTTTACAGTGCCACAATATTGTTATCGCCGACCGACGCATCCCCGACAGCTGAGTTTGTTTAAGATGTGGTGAAGACATTTTGACAAAAACAATCTTTGGTTCATTGCTGTCTAAAGGTCTCCCCCCAGCAGGGATTGGTGTTTAGGAAGGATAATGTGTCAGGGTGGGATTTTTAGTTTAAGGCAATTGATAAACAACTAGTTATTTTTAGTTTTCCCATCCCTGGTCTTTCCCTCTGCAACAGGCACCAACAATGATGATTAGTCCTAATAGCTTTTATGCACTGTCTGTCACTTTTTATTTATGTTTCTGCATGCTAATGTACGTTCCTGTGTGTTACTGTTTAAATGTGTGTATGCATGTGTGTGTTCATGCTTATTTATGGCTCAATATCCGCAACAGCAACATCGACAAGATTATCAGGCCCCCTACCCTGCTGAGCCAGCCTTATCTGGAATGAGAAGAGCTCTCTCTCTCTCTCTCTCTCTCTCTCTCTCTCTTGCTCGCTTGCTCTCACCCTCTCTCTCTAACACAGAAACACACACACTCATATATAAACACACAAACAAGAGATGGTTGTTTGGAAATGCCAGAGCAGGCCATAGATGAGAATTGCCTCTTCATCACTGAGTGTGGCATGCATTTGCAGACATTTACAATTTGCTGTTAGTTTTAAGTTTCAATGTCTGGAAATCAATTGAGATTTTTTTTTTTTCTATTCAGAATTTTCTTTCAAAGCCAAACACCTCTTTTTTGGTGGTGGGGGGTTAGAGGTCGGGGGAGGTGGGGGTTACTCTTCGTTATTCCTCCTGCAGATGTTCTTGTGCTTAGGTAGGGCATTGACGTTTGTTCTGAAAGACTTTCATTAGCACGATATGGAACACCTGGTGATTCCTCAAGTTATTTAAAGCTTGACTTCCAACAAACTTGCCTCTGCTCCCTCCGCAGGTATGCTGTCATGTTTCGTTTCGTAATTAGATTTCGAAGAAGCCATGGCGTGCATCAAAGCACATATTATGAAGGCTTTAGAAAAGCCAGCTTGCCAATTTCACACAGCAGAACACCTGAACAATCTAAACAAATATCGTGGGTGTTCTCCTAGAAAATTAGGCAGTAACCTTACATTAAGGCGATATTTATTAAAGACCCATAGTTGTTATGAGTTTGCTCAAAGGCTCCACCATGTCACATGTAAACATTTGACCCGAAATTCAAAAGTTTAACCCATGTAGAGTGTTATTATACACATGGAGTTTGTTATATTCCTATGTTCCTATGTTGTTTTTTTTTCTTTTTTTTTGTTGTTTTTTTCTGCAGAGTAGCAAAGATTCTGCCAGATAAAAGGTTGAAAAGAAACGGCTTCCTCAGTGCCAACTGCAGTCCACCAATCTGTTAAGCTGTTTTTATTACCTAATTATACCAACCCAACATAACTCAAGAACTACTTCTTCCTTCTTATCTATAGACATAGATACAGCAAAGTGTTTAGCCTTAAACACTCACCTTTTTCTCAAGGACACATTATATTAGTTTAAATTTGATTTACCAGGCAGTGAAACACTCCCAGCCACTTGATATCAACAGACCTCACTTTAACAAGATTTTGTGGCAAAATCTCAGACATCAAAATTTTGCATGTTTTCCTAAACTTCCATCAAGGATCTGTCAAGTTTAAATAAGTCTCTATGAGTTCCTCGTTGTGTGATACACCTCCATTGTGTAAAATACCTCTTTTTGTCTTTCACAGGCCCGGGATCCACAGCTGCACTTTTCTCTGGACAGTTATTCTCATGTTTTTTCTATATCAACTACGGGAATAAGAAGATATCTCACACTGTTGCAGCCTGTAGACAGAGAAACACAAGACTCCTATACATTCACGGTAATACACAGGCTCAATATGTGTGTGTGTGTGTGTGTGTTATTGTAAACAGGAAAACTACTTGCATCAGGGGAAAGTAGGGAGAGAAAACTTGCAGCGTTGAAAAGGCAGTTTTATCTGAAAGAATATTAGAACTGGAAGCAAAATTAGGATGGAGTTGTGCAAAATTGCAGTGCAATGGGGAACAAAAAAGAATGTGGGTAGACAAAGAGGATAAGCATTTTACAAACCATTAAAGACAGAGTTGCAGAAAATCATGGTGTGGAAAAAGATCATTAAGATTCAAGTGTTGTGAAGGAGGAGGTTGCACAGAACACAAGCAATACATTTAACATAAAGGGAAGAGCGAGAGAAGAACAAGAATGACAAAAAGAAAAATGCTGGATTAACTCTGCTTTGTGCCTTTGTTTTTATGGAGCATAATCCAGAAAACATTCCCCTCCTCTGCTTTTTGTGTCCATCTTAGCAAATAAGTAGACATTAATATGTTTTAGTCTGTTTATCGTTTGCTTATGAATTCAACAGCAAAAACAAAAACTGAACCAACCTTAGCAACGCCATGGGGAATGAGTTTGAATTACCGACACCGTCCACAGGATTTGATTATAGAGGCCTTTACTCATTTACAGAGATATCCAATGTAGTCTGCGACATACAATAAGGAGAGAATACATTTAGCCCATTTCCATTTGAAGTATATTTTTGATCTTGGAAGATCATTGCACTATACCATGACCATATTGCTGGTCGAGAAAATATATGTCTTTAATAGAAGGGAAAGTGCTGCAAGAGTTATCTGCTGTAGGACCAATACTGAGGGGCCATAAACCATCGACAGAACTCAATTTCAAATAATCAACACTCCCTCCCTTTAAGCATAGAGTACAATGATTATACTCTTGTTGAAACAGCATTGCAGCACCTTCTTCCTGGGTCGTATGCCCGTAACTTAACTCTTCTATTACTCTGTGACGAGGCAAACCCTGCGTAAGACTTTTTTATTGTGTATACTTATCTCCCTTAGTTTCTCACTGCCTTCCCCTCCTATTGTTTTTTGTTTTCTTCCATTCATTGGATCTGTTAAGTGCATTCAACTTCAATGTGATTTTATTGGCCTTGCACCGAGACGCTGCCCTTTGCCAAGCAAAACATCTTAATATGAGGACTTCATGGTATGCAGGAAACCATTGATTCTTCATCTAGCTGTAATCTGCTAATTCCACTCTGACAACGGAGACGGTGTGTGTTTTTGTGTGAAGTTGTGAAACAAAATACATAACTGTATGTGCCCTTGAATGTGCATTCAGCAATTTGGAAGTTAAAGATGGAAAAGGAGAAGGTCTGGAGTATTGATTGAAAGTCAGAGGTATACTGTAATCATTATGAAAGCCTTGGAGAAGAAATTAAACTCTGACTGGAAGAAAGAGAGTGCCATGAGACACGGAGAGCCATATCCATCAGAAAGGAGTCAATCAGCTTCTTGGCAGATGAGCCTGTGAAGAAGATTGGTATCAGTAAAGACCATTATTTTTTTGTTGATACTTGCAGACAGAGATTCATAAAACATAGGGAAAATAATATATATGGCAAATAGGATAGGCGAGAGTAAATGCAATGCAAAAGGGGTTTAAACATTGTGATAAAGAGATTTTAACTTCATCAGCACAATGTGCAGCATGAATCCTTCGCAAGCATTAAGCCACTAGGTGATTTTACACATAAGCAATTTTTGACACACTGTTCCTTGTTTATTTTTGAGTGCTTCAATTTTGACAAAAGATTAAGGTTTACAGCTGTCAAAAATGTGTTTGAATTCAGTAAATTGATATGATAAATGGTTTTGTTTAGCGAGATGAAAAAACATAAAGAACAGTTTAACGAGGATAGATATTTATGTATTCAAAGAAACAGAATGGGGGAATCTGATTAAATGAAGATCAAATATATAAACATCTATTGCTTTTAGTCAAGTGAGGCAGGTTTTTCAGACAGGTGTCGTTGCACAAGGAGAAACAAAAAATATCTGAATGACTCAATAAATCCAATTTACAGCTGCTAGTTTAGCGAAAGCAAGCAAATATAAAAGACTAAATAAAATAATCTTAGTGGTGTTAACATTAGGAAACTACAATACAAGAGATATAATCCATATTTTAGTGACTTAATAAATAAACTAACAGTTGATTGTGTACTATTTCTGCTCTTCAAGAAAAAAACTACAGTTTACTGGCCTAAATCATGAAACATTTTAACTACAGAGTATTAGTTTAAGTGAAGATTATTTTTCAACATGGAAAGAGTCACTTCTCTCAGTGAAGGCTTAAATAGTCTGCAAGAACCAAAAATAATAATAAATGTTTTTCACTTACAGTGGCAACAGCAAGAACAAAATCTGTTTTGCTGTATACAAGACATTTCATATTTCACAAGAACTCAAGTGCAATGAAGTCCTGGGAAGTCCTCAACTGCATCATTTGTCAGTGTAGTAAATGTCTCCCCTTAGAAGTATCGGACCAATCAACACTGCACATAAAAAAAATAATAATAAAGAAAAAAAAAACTTCCTCCTTGTTCATGTGCCAATAGCAAGCGGCCGTAACTATTGGGAGAACAAGGCTAAGAGACCAGAATCGTGTCATTTTATAAACGAGAACAAATTTCCCTTTTCCTGCAGAGAATGTGTAGGTGGAGTATGTAAATGTATAGGCAGAATGACGCCTGCTCGGTCTTTTTAAAATCTCATCTGGCGAAATAAAATCATTTCTGGTTCGCTCTTTTGATGTCAGATGAAACACAATTTAATTGTTAGTCTAAAACGAATCAGCCTTCACCCACTGTAACAAAACAATCAATCAACCCCAAGAGAACAACCTAACTGTCAATTATGGATCTGTAAGGTTGGTTTACTGCCAATGGGACAGACACCTTAATAATGGTAAATGGCATCATAAAAAATAACTTAGTATGTCAAGATACTCAACAGCAATCTAAGTATTTGGCTATGTTGGAAAATTCAATACAACAATGAAACCTAAAGAGTAGAAACGTTTAGCCAATGAAAAACATAAATGCTTTCTAGCCGTCCAGGAAACTTGAATGTTCCAACTTTAATGTAATGGAAAATCTGTGAAGTGAGCTAGGCTATAACTTTGAAATGCTCTCAGAGAACTGGAGAATATTTCATTTAAAAAATGGTAAAAGTTAACATGCAAACATGCAAAACTTGTGTAGCCTTGTAGTTTGTATTTGATATGCCTATTTAGAAGTATCTATAATTACTTGATTGCCTTAATAGGCTTTTTCATTTACTGAAAAGGAGATGAATGATTTTGGGAAAAACATTACTTTTGTTCTAATGTAAATAAAAATAAAACAGAAGTTATGTATTGCCAAAACTATATGACTTGTATTAGCTTTCGTGAGATGCCTGTGATATTTCAAAGAGAGAAAAAATAAAATTTTGCCAGGGCTTTACTGTGTGCTTTACATAAATCAATGACTAAGAGAACACAATACAACTGTCACCACTTTAGTATAAATAGCCATTTTTACTGTAGCCAAGCAACAGGAAATATATATTTTCCTGCTTTTGACTTCAGGCAGGCATAAGTTTGTGAAACAGAAGTGGGGCATTCTGGCAACCATCCAGTGTGTGAGAGTCCAAAAAAACACTGTGAATGACCATCCTTTTCATGCGTAAAATGACCCAGGGAGACAAACAGACACATCAAACAGCTGTGTAAATAATGGAAGCCCAACGCGACTTTACCAGATAAACTCCTTCCTCACTTGTCTCGCTGCACCATGCACTTGCAGACCTATAATGAGCGGACCTTGTCCCTAATATTCAGCTAAACAGGCAGGGAGAATTCATGCTCCATGTTGTTTTTGTAAGCTGGTTTCTAAGTAAAACAAAAACTTCTGAAAGGAAACTACACACAATAAAATCTCAAGAACATGTTCAGAGTACAAACCAAATTCTGAATATCACTTTTTTTTTTTTCCTATTGTTTGTTTTCACTTTTTGCGTTGATCTGTTGTTTTCTCCTGTGTTTTTGCCTCCACAGCTGTTGGCATCAGATGGTGTTCAGCAAAGTGCTCCTGTTATTGTGACCATAACAGTGCTGGATGCCAATGACAATACTCCAACGTTTTCCAATGTCTCTTATAGCGTAAACCTGTTCACTGATATGTCGCCTGGAGAATCTGTCATAAAGGTATGTGCGAGTTATTAACGCAGCTGTTAAAACGTGAACAATTTTATACGTATTTGTGATCCTGTTTGTCTTTGTAGATGTCAGCAGTTGATTCTGATGCAGGTGAAAATGGTCACATCAGTTATCACATCTTGGCTGGTGACCAGGGAAAGTTTCTAATAAACAGCAGGTAAACCGATCAGAGACAATTCAATACTGTTGATACGTTCTGTATTTTACTGTTATATCATATGATTTAACATTTTATGTGTTTTTTACTGTAGTTTTATTGTTTATTTGGTGATCAGACATCTTTCTGTAGCAATCTTTCTATTATAGCAGTTTATATATGAAAACAAAAGAATAAATTATCTGATTTGAATCCAACATCAAATAGCATCAACAGGAAAACATGACTTAAATGTCAGTAAACCTGAACCCAATTTTTTTTTTTTTGATGAAAAAAGCATATTTTATTCAGTCATACAGTTTAAAACAATTTCAAGAAAATAAAATATCAAGGAGGTAAAACAATGATTTGTGCTAACCAACATTTTGTGAAGTGTCCTAAGGACTTTTTTAAACATTTTGGAATTAATCATTATTTTTCCAGCAGGTTTACTCACCAGTGATAACCATTTTAGACAACAGACATTTTTTCATGTGCCTGTGGGTTTTCATTGTTGTTAGACCTTGGCATGCTCACACAAAAGGCAAAACCAAACAACAGAATCCTTAAAAAGACAACTCAGAATCTATTGTCTTCAGTTTTCATCACAAACCCCCCCCCCCAAAAAAAAACAACAACAATTGATGGGGATGCGGAAAAGATTATTGGTGAAAAACTCTGCTAACAGCATGATTTAGGATTGCTTCAGTTAGATCTAAGCAAAGTATGAGTCTTAAAAGAAAGCTATACCAAAGCTAATACTGATTTGATGAGAATAAATTGCAGGTTTTGCTTCAATAAAGCGATTGTCAGCATTTTTACAACAACAGAAGGTAAAACAGTTATTTGATTGTGCTGCACAGTGGCAGTAAGAAGGTTCTGGGTTCGATTCCTGACATGCGTGCATGTTCTCCTTATGCATGCGTGGATTTTCTCCGTGTACTCCGGCTTCCTCCCACAATCCAAAAAGTCAGGTTAACTGGCCTCTCCAAATTGCCCTTAGGTGTGAGTGTGTGTGCATGGTTGTTTGTCTCTGTGTTGCCCTGCGACAGACTGGCAACCTGTCCAGGGTGACCCCGCCTCTCGCCCGGAACATTAGCTGGACCCCACCAAGGGACAAGGGTGTAAAGAATGGATGGATGATTGGACTATAAAATGGTATATGTGCCTGGGAAATGCATACTGCCTCTCTAATATTTCCGAAGAGCCACAGGCTGAAGGCTTAAAGAACCTACGAAAGTACTGAGTACATATTTTGTACCATATATAGACATACTTTTTAATAGCCCAATAAATCTGTAAACAGTGTAGATAAAGACATGAAACATATCCCTCTTTGTGTAATGAATCAATTGAAAATACATGCTTTGCTTTTTTAAACAAATCACTGAAATAGATTAACTTTTCAATGACATTCTGATGAATTGAGAAACAAAAGTTTATCACTGTGAACTTAATAAAACTCCACTTATGATAACTGATTTCCACAGGCTAAAGGACTGCTAATGAGAAAGCAGGTGGTAAATGGTAAACTATAGGAGAAGTCAATGAATGCATGTATAATGTAATGTGAAAGCATGCGGCGTGTTAATAACCGCGTACATTTAATCATTGTTTTCACAGCACCGGGGTAATTACAGTGGCACCAGGTGCTGAACTGACTGTTGGCCGAAGTTACGCTCTGACTGTGGAAGCTGTAGACAATGGGCCTGCGCCTCACAGACGGTAGGGGGTTTCTCTGTTTCTGCTCCGTTGCTCATTTCCTATGTCTGTGTGAAACTATGGCATGAAAGGTCAGGTCTTTACAGCTTTCAAATTTATTTTCTGACCCTTTTCAACACCACCTACGGCTCCTTTTTATTACTTTATCGTCGTCTGTCTTCTCATTTAATCCCAACTTTTAGCTGGAAAATTACGGGAGTAATTTATAATATTAGTTTTTTTTAAGGCAAGTATTTCTTGTCATTTATCTCAGAAAGTGAGACTCATATTATCTAGAATCCTCACAAATATATTCCAAGTCTTTGATTCTAGTAATTTTGATAATTATGGCTTACAGATGATGAAAACCCAAAATTCAGTGTCTCAGAAAATTAGAAATGTCATAAGGTCATTGTTGGAAAATCCTAGTGTCACTCCCTTATCAGCTAATTGATTCAAAACAGAGGTCAGCATAGGTTTGTTGAAAACGTTCTCACTCTGGTTCAGTAAACTACATAATCATAGGGATGTCTGCTGACTGGACAGGTGTCCAGGCAACAGTCATCAACACCTTAAGTCACAGAGTAAGTAACAATATGTCATTGCTGAAGAAGCTGATTGTTCAGAGTTCTGCATCCAAGCATATTGACAGAACATTGAGTGGAAGGAAGAAGTGTGGTTGAAAAAATGCACCAGCAACAGTCAGAGGACTGTCAAGCAAAATCCATTCCAGACACACAGATGAATACTGGAGATGAGTCATGTAAAGTCAGTCCTGAACCAGAGATAACATCAGCCATTCGTTGGTGTTGAGCCACTGAAGTCCACAGTCAACCAGCCACCTACCAGGAATTTCTAGAGCTCCTTCTGCTTCTCTGCTGACGAGCCGTATGGAGATGCTAAATTTATATTCCTGCAGGACCCGGCACCTGCCCACACTGACGGCCAAACGTACCAAAGGTTGGTTCAAGGACCATGGTATTCCTGACCAGCTAACGCTCCCGATCTGAACCCTATAGAAAATCTGCTGCTTGTTGTCAAGAGGAAGAAGAGAGACAAGCCAACAAGGTAGATGACCTGAAGGCAGCAATCAAAGCAGTCTGTGCTTCTGTTACACCTACTCACCGCCACAGGCTGATGACCTCGATGCCTCGACGCTTTATTTCATATAAGTGGAGACTCAACCGAGTACTGAGTGCATAGAAATGTACACATTTTCCATCCGTTACTCTTGATTTGTCCAATGTGGTATTCTAATTTTTTTGAGACAAAATCTTGGGGTTTATATACCTGTAAGCCATAATCGTTAAAACTGAAAAAAACAAAAATAAAAGTTTGAAATATTTTATTCTGTGCCAAGGATCTCTATAAACTAACCATTTCACTTTTTGAGATAACTGGAAAGGAATATTGCATTTTTACACGATATTCATTTCTTTTAGATGAAGTCGTATTTCTACAGAATAAAATGTTCTGGCAAGGAAAGTCAGAGTGAAATGATATTAGAATTGAAAAAATGGGAAGGTGTGACTCAAATATCAGCGTGCTCCCTTCTTTTTATTTCCCAAAAGGGTAAATGTCAACTAATGCAGAAAATGCATTCAAATAAATTTAATTCCTCTCTTCAAGGGCTAAATCAATAAATAACAGCAGCTTTCACTAAGCCCCTAATGCAGGACTTTCCACAAACTTTTTCCAATCGTCCAGGAAAAAGCGTCGGCTTCAAACGCTCTGTAAAGTGGCGCTTGTATTGATTTGATTGCAAAAACTCTGGCAGAGAACAGTTCAGTTGTGATTTTCTTAGTTTTAGCAATTTCTATGCGATATTTCAGAACTGGAATAAATCAAACCTTTGAACGGTTCATCCAGTAGAATCCAGTCAAGCTGCACAGAACCACAAAATGATGCAGCTGTTGTTTTGGCAGAGACTTTGATTACCAGAGTGTTTTATGCAGCACAGGAAACATTACAGAACAGAGACTCTCAATGAAGCATATGCTGGTCATTCTCTCTCTCTCTCTCTCTCTCTCTTTCTGCCAATTGAAAAAGTAAAACACTTTATAGAGATTAATGGCAGAACGATTGATGTTTCCAAGCCTGTATTTCTTTTAATTGTGAAGATTTTTTTCTAAATATGGACTTAATGAAAAGTATGTTTCATACATGCTTAGTGATGGTTATTTTTAAGAAATAAACTGTTGTCATTGAAGCATATAAATCACAGCATACACCAGTTAATAAAATCGCCAGGAATGTTGGTTTTTGATGCCTGAAGCATGGATTAAATTATAGTGTTTTTCTTGGGGAATAGCTGAACAAAAGGGTAAATTATTACCACACTGTCGTTGAGATGGGACAAACAAGCCGAATCCTTCCAGTGGGGGAAAAAAAAAAAACAGAACAAAAGCAGTAATCAGTTAAAAATACAGGGGAAAAATTAATCAAGATTTTATTTCTTTCTTTGGTGAAATTGTTTTAAGAAAACTTTTCATTGAACCTTTGTGTCACACAAACATTACTGAAGAGGCCACAGATTGCTGATTAGAAGTGTGTATTTTGAATTTGACTTTGGCGATTTTGTCACATATTTTGGGGTGCTAAATGATGATTCACACCGTTTTATTTTGAGCATTCATACCAAGGAGTACGAGCATTTGAATGGCTTTAGGGACATATGGGTGAGGTCAAAATGCTGCTGCGTTGTTGGCTTCCTGAAGATGTGCTCCATTCCATGTTGGAATATTTTTAACGCTGTCGTTTCTGACTTTGATGCGTCACTTTACGTGTAATTCAAATCTTTTTTTGGAATGGCTACATGTAGGAATAGGCATGTTTCAGATTCTCACAACATGTCCTAAAAACAAAAATACTTCACAGTATTGAAGTATTACAGTATTTTAAAGTGAAAGGCGGTTAAACAAATTGCATTAATTTAATATATAGCTTATTTATTAGTTTGAGAAAACAGCAGTTATTTGGTAACTTCTCCTGTAATACTATGTTTATTAATAGTTTGATACATAGACACACATGTGAAGATTGAGATGAGGGTGACTGTGTTTTCAACCATTGTTTAAAACCAATTATTTCCAGATTTCAGAATTTTATATTTTTGTCTTTTGTAAATTGTCAAAAACAATGTGATATCCAACAGCAATAATAGATATTTTGTCAAAAAGTATTAAATAAATACATGTGTATTTATATGGTTTAGGGGTGAGGAGGTGATAAAATTCATAAGAATGAATTTGGGTAACTCTAGGAAATTAAAGTGATGCTTGATTTACACATTTTCTGTCCTTTTATCTTTTAAAGACTTGTTTTCATAAGGACCCAGAGAATTTGTCCACCTCCTCGCCTTTTAAGAAGTGACTTTGAAGCATCATTGAAATGCTATTTATGATAATATTAAGCCTAAAAAACAAACAAATTCAGTGGAGCATCTCAGAAAGCTAATAAGCAGTGTCTTCCGAAAACAAGAATAAATCAGTTTCCCTTTTGCAATCATCTGTATGGATATAAAGCTATTTAAGCATTTGGGAGAAGGTAAAACCCCCAAAGCTGCGTCCTAATCATTGCCCATGGGAAATAACAATACACAGATGAAAGTGAATGTTAGCATATTCCCTGATGGAATCTCAGTTATGGTAAAAAAAAAAAAATGCAACATTGTCAAGTCTTTAAACTGTAAAACTTTCAAATTATGGGATAAAATGAGCTCTTCTACTCTAAAACCTGTGTACTAAGGAGTCAGCTGATTATTAGGTTCTTATAACCGTGGTAGTGGTTCTGAATTCAACAACACTGAATCCACCCGATTCACCGCATAAAATCCACCAGTTTAGCCAAACTCATGTCTGGAGTGTTAAGGGACTTAAATTAATTTTTAACATCCGTTAATAATCTTTTAAAATCTCTGTATTTTGCCTCTGAATGTCCAATATAACATAAAACTAACTATCCTATGGTATTTGCAGAAGATAAACACATGCCTCTCTTCTTCGGGACTTGGTATGACAAATATAGCTATCAAATCAATAAAATGTGAAGCACTGCAGATTGAGGTGGTTCCAGTGATTGGCTCAGAGATTGTCACCAGATTTCCCCAGACCCACTGTTTATCTCAGCAGAAAACATAACCAGCATGACAAATCAATATCTTTCTCCCCTGGCAATGTTATTGAATCTATGGGTCAAGATCCAAAATGAGCTATGTCCTCTTCTTGTTAGGCATCGTCAAGACAAGAGTCACTGCATTTCTTTTGGTCTGAGTTTCACTTTCCCAGAAGTATAAGAGACGTTGTGTCTGGTCTCACACATCGCTAACAGTAAATTATTCTGAAGGGCTTTCATACTTTAATCATAAATGAAAGAAAAGTATGTAGAATAGATAAAGTTGTTAGATTAAAAAGCCAGACTAGCAATAAGAGGTCATGTTCCAGTATTGTCCTACATTGTTGAAAATGAGTGGGAAATTGCAACACTATAAACAAAGCAATAACAAAATATGTTTCAAAAAAGTAAAACTAAAGAAGTTCTAAAAACAGTCATTGGGTCTGTGACATAATCTTACCTTGATATCCATTTAATTATTAAACACCAGCAAACGGAAATGAAAAGTTGACCAAACACAAGTGGTGACATTGCACAGCCCTAATTGTGTTTTGCTGTGTTAGCCTTCCTGCATATAAAAGTAATTCTATTTTAGAGTGATACATGTATTGGCATGTTTTAGTTCTACAATTAAGAATTGAGTTAAAATTGATTTGTTCACTTCATTCACATATATACACTGTTAAATGACTGATAGAACTTAATGCAAGGGTGTTGCTAGCTTGTTCCAGCAGTGGCCATGACTTGCATGGCGTGCTGCATTTCACACATTATTCCATCTTTACAAAAGTTTTGGAAGCCCTGAAGTTCTAAATTGTATATTCATTCACCCACCCCTCCCTTAAGAGCAAAGCCATGATATAGTTTGGGAGTATTATTAGCATGCATTAAAATTTCATCAAGGTCACTCTCCCCTACAAGTTCAAAATAATCATAGACAAAGTTTACAGCCTTCAAAGGAAGTACAACTTGTCATGTCAACATTTTTCTCAGTTTAATCATTTCTAATGGGGGTCATTGAAAGAAAATTCACACCTGAAGTCGACAACAGCCTACGTAATGCACACACACACACACACACACACAAAGAAATCAAATTAAATTACTCCACAAAATAAGGTTCTGCATAACAAGGTGGACTACTACTGTCATGGGTTTTGTTATGTTTCTGACTCACTTCAGGAGACCGAATAGAGATTTTAAAAGGTTTATGATAACAATGAGTAAGGAATGACAGCTGAGGTGAGAGGCTGGAGACTTGGGCAACGGAATCACTCTGAGGAGATGGAGAAGTAAGTAACAGAATATAAAAGTTGAAATGCAATGATGGTGAGGAACTGAGGATTTATTGATGAAGAGGATGATGTACCCCAGGGAGAGGCGAGTAGAATTGCGGTTGTTGGCTGAGTGGTGAATGTCAGACGGGAAGGAGAGTTTTGGAGCTGTGAGTCTTGAAACTGTGAGAACCGAGAGGGCCAAGGACGCTGGAGACTTGGAATGAGGAATGGAGAGGAAAGCTAGAGACGTGAGCAGGAGCAGAAACACAAAATGTAACATTGGAGGGCGGACAGGTGATTTGCAGGATGATGAAGATGATGAAGAGAAGGGTAGAGAATGCTAGAGGTGAGATGAGACCAATTGATATTGCAGGAGTGAATCTTTGATCGAGGAAGTCCAGATGATCTTGCATAGAGGATACAGACTCACGGGAGGAATTAAGGGGAAACAAAGAGAAGTCAGAGCTAGTAATCAGGCACAGGGACAAAATAAACATGGAGGGCTAACGTTACCATGTAGGTAACAAGCTGTGTCTTCATCTAGCTCCTTCTATTCTTTTGCGGATGGTCTTAACGAGGAAGAACCGTTCTTTAGTGCGGTACCAGCAGCTCCAGGTCTCTGCTGAGCGCTCTGGGGAAACTACAGCTCCAGAAGGAGAAATCAAAACACCACATTAGGTAAACTACGTTCTAAAAGGAATAGAAACCCAAGAAACCATCTGGAATCTGTCAGTGTTTAAAAGGAATCCTGCTGCTATGTACTAAACAAACTCAGCAGGGTTGCTGTTAACTTATTATCAGTGAAAGGTGTCTGACTAAAGTATGACATGTTTTTTTAAACAACAAATAACGCACTAGATGCAATGGCCTCCATGCATGCTCATTCTACAAATCAATGGCTGCAGCATTTGCTGCAGAAGATTTGGACAACCAGTCGGGCAATATAGTCTGGCCAGACGAGGCCAAAGCTGAAATCACTGGATATTGATGCACACACCATGTTTGGAGGAAAAGTGGCTCTGCACATCATCCCAAAAACCACCATGCCAAAAAATGAGAAATGCAGGTGTACACATTGTAGTGGGTTCTGTCCTATAGAATATAATATACATGCAGACTCCGTATGCTTGAAGAAAGGATCAAAGGAGAAATGTAACATGTTTTTGATATGAGTCTGAAGATGAAAGGAATGCTTATTTCCAAGCAGTCCCCAAACACACAGTCAAGGAGACGCTAGACTGACACAGTTAAGGACCTGACTTGTATCTAACTGAATATCTACAGAATTGATGATCAGTCTGCATAGAATGACCCCCCTCACCCCCCCCAGAGACATTGAAATCTATTGCCAGCTTGTGTGAAGGAATTTGCCAAACTTGCACCTTAGTAACATATGAAACTAGCCTCTCAATATGCATTCATCTTGAAAATATTATTACTAAGATATGTACTTTATATTTTTCTCTGTATGTAATTCAGTGCTTATTTCCCATGTCACTGCAGTTTTCTCTCCCAAGGTTCATTTATGAACCATTCCGATTTTATTTCTTTATGGACCAATTAGAATTTATCAGTTAGATAATGTAATCTTTACAAAAGAAAAACATTAGGCGCAAAATAAGACATTCTGTTTGGGGGGGAAAGTAGTGAAGGAAAATGTTTGTGAATAGAGCATATTGAACTGTTTGAGTTGTTTATCAGAGGGGAAAGTAAATACTATGCAATTAAGTCTTTATTTCCCAAAGTGAAATGATCACCTGTCAAGTCCTCAACCAAATGCTTTGTCTACTGATGCCTTGTGAAATAGAAAATCAATATGATTTCCTTTTTCCCTTCCACTAATTTTCTTTTGCAAATCCAATAACACCAAAACATATTTTGATTTGTACCTTATTAAGACACTGTCTGTATACTGCTTTATCAAATGGAATAGCATAAAGTGTTAATGGATGCTCCTATTTCTTTCAATCCTGTTGAGGCTAGCGATAATTTGAAACATAGACTGTTAACATTACATCAGGAAAATAAGTATTTAACACGTCAATGTCTTTCTCAGTGAATACATTTTTAATGAAGGTGTTGAGCTCTCTGAGTAATCATGGTTCTTAGGCAGCCTTGCTGATTACATGTGTTACTCCTCTGTTAGAAATCCTGAGAATCACCAGGTCATGGCTGGTTCATTCTCTTTCTACTGTAGCAGAGGAAAAATGTGGTTCTATCTCAATATGGCTAAAGCTAAAAGTGCAACACCTTATTTTTTAATGCATTGTTGAAATAAATTTGTGAAGGTAAAAAAAAAAGAGTGAAAGTGGTTCAAGGGACCAACTAGTTATGGTTTCTGTGCCAGCACCAGGACCAGTTGGACAGGTTCACTGGTCAGTCACAACACACAAATCTTCACCTTCTGTGACATTCTCCTTATGTGATAAGTTGACCATGAGACACTCTCTATAGTCCATCAAATAGTAATAAATCATTTTATAATAACCTGGACTGACAGATGGAAGGATTTCCTTTTAAATACTAAAACTTTTAAATTAGCTTTTTGACCTAAAATGACTTTTTGGAGCTTCCTTTCTGTGTGATACCCATTATACTTGTCATTCCATTTTGATGGCCATAAGTTGATTTCAGGACTAATTTGTTCTATTTCTTTGTGTGGAGTATTTGGATTGTGGAGTGAATTTCCTGTTAATGTATATTAAAAAATAAATGTGGCACACAATTATTGATTGTACTTCTATCCAGTTCATTTATATAGTGCCACTTGACAACAAATGTCATCTCAAAGCACTTTACCAAAAAAAAAAAGATAAATTCAATCACACATGCATTCCAATTAAAGTTATCAAAGAGTACATTATGCTGAGTTCATTATTCAAAGTAGATTCAATAGTTTCCATCTAAATAATCTCAGCTGATCTGATTGAGTTTATAACTTGCAGCATTTGCTCCTCCTGGACATTTTTGTTGACTTTTCTGCAATCCCTCTGTTACTAAGGTTACTACAAATACATCGCAATATTTTGACAAAAAATTCAAGTTCACACAGGTGTTTCTAATTCCATACAGAATCTATAAAACTTTGCTGTGATGCAAGTGTAAAGTTTTTATGTGCAATTGCAAAAAAATAAAATAAAATAAAATAAGTAGCTAAAACAAAATTGTTAGCTGAAATAACGAAGTGGCCCCAAAGGGCAAACTGTTTCCACCTACATTCACTCAGCAGGATTACATCAAAATGTTCTTTGACTAAAAGGTCACCACCCGTTGGAAAACTGAGTCACTGAAACACCAGACGAAGTTTGCAAGACTGCTCAATAGATAGCTCAAGATCCAGAGAAAAAAAAAAAAAAAAACTTTTTGTAAAGCCCAGTCTATTTAAACTCTTTGTCACTTACACTGTTGCTGACATTAGGTTTTTATTGATTAAACACAGTAACAGCCAGAAAACACATTATAAAGCCCTTTTTATCTTAAATCATGGGTTGTTCAGTCTGTTTCACTGTCCCTTATATGCTTTGTTACAATTTTATTTTCCTATTTCTTTGACACCTTTTCCCCTCTAATATTCCTCTAGGGCTGCTGTTAATTTAGCAGACACTCTGTAGCTGGCACTCTGTCTGTGTGTAAGTGTTATCCTTATCTGTTCCATTTGCTATACCTCATAGTCTTTTGTCTTTCACCTTTCCTCACTCTGTTCAGGTCTTCCATTACAACAGTATATATTGAAGTTTTGCCCCCAAACAACCAGAGCCCTCCTCGCTTTCCTCGCCAACAATACAACCTTGAGATCAGTGAAGCTATGAGGACTGGTGCTACACTTCTTAATCTGCAGGTAAACTCACACACACACACACACACACACACACACACACACACACACGCAATGTGAAGAACAACAAAAAGAGTTTGATCAAATCTTTGCTGCATTGGCTGAAACATTGCATTGCCTGCTTGTTCAGATTTAAACAAAAAAAAATAAATAAAA
The DNA here is from genome assembly GCF_001443285.1 of Poecilia latipinna. Taxonomy (NCBI): domain Eukaryota; kingdom Metazoa; phylum Chordata; class Actinopteri; order Cyprinodontiformes; family Poeciliidae; genus Poecilia; species Poecilia latipinna. Next base: position 141,767 of record NW_015113296.1, on the reverse strand, counting down.
AAATATTTTGGACTTTTTCCATTTTTTTTAGCTTTTTCAATCATTAATGCATCGCCTTAGGCTTAACCACATGAAAGTTTTATTCATTAAGTATGATAATCTTTTAAACTCTTACAATAATTAAATGTCATTTTTGTTTTCCCTTTTTAATTAACTTAGCTGCTCATTGCTTTTACCCCTTGGTAACCACATAAGTGCTTGCCAAGGTAGGAGTAACACTGTCAGCAAATCAACACCAGCTGATGGAACGCTAGTAATTGCTGATTGTGTCCTCCAGCATCTTGGCTCAATGGAATAATAATTCCTGACTGTTCAAAGGACAAATTTTCAACGTTATGTTACTGCTTAATTCAGGTGTCCTGGCATTTGTTCATGGAGATACAAAGGCCATAGCAGAAAACAACATTTTTCTTATGATAAAATCAAAATTAGCTGTGAAAACCTGGTTAAAATGATTAAAAACACAATAAGCCTTAAGATCAATTTAAAAGTACAATTTACCCCAAACAAAAATCATACTGATTTACGGAGAAATAGGATATAGTACGATATATATATCCACTTACTGAGCGTTATTCACTATGCCAAGCTGACATTTTCCTTCTGTATTTCAAGGTTAAATAGACAATAAGAAGCAATACAAGTTCAAATTATTACACTCCAATCACCATGCTTCACATATAGGATTTTATTCATTATATTCATTTACACAAATGTTGCCTTTGCTGCAATTTGTGTTTAATATTTAAGCCTCCTGACTTGTCTCATTGATCATAAGCAAAATATCTATATCACTTTTACTTCTAGGGTGTGTTGGATTTGGTGTGGAAAACTTATATCTTTGATATTAAGTGTTCTCCAGATGAATTTACTCTTTAACTTTTTATTTAAAAATAACATAATACATGGATAGATATGAACATTTAAGCAAATGATGCCTGTATTCCATCTTTCACTGTGTCTAAGTGTTTACAGAGTGGCAGTCAAGGCATAATTACCTCAAGAAATGAATCCAAAATATTAATTTTTGGGCAATAAAGGATGCTCCAATCAGCACCAATTTGCAAGTTGCAAGTCTGCATGATTGTTTTATCATTTTGTTCTCCCGTACATTTTCTGCAACATAGGGGAAAGTACCATGAAATGCACAGATTCTGCCCCAAATACCTTCTTCTTGTACCACTCAGGTGGTACTACTCAAAATTACAAGTGCAAAAACACTGTCAGTCTGCCTTTAAACATGTTTAACTGTCTGCTTCTTTTTAAGGCAGTGGATCGAGAGAAGGATCCTATAACCTACAAAATCCACAGTGGAGATATTAATGGAAATTTTGCACTGCAGCAGAGGTAAGTCATAAAATGTGATCAAGTTTTATTTAGGTGCCTATATCTGAAAAGTGGCTGTGCTTTCAGAAAAAATATGGATATAGTGTATAAATGCTAAAAGAAAGGAGAGCAACTAGTAACAGGCTGTCAACTTTGTAGAAGGGAGGAGCGAGAAAATTATCCGTAGCTAAATAATGGAAAAAGGGAGGGTGGAAAAGGTAAACAGTTGGGTACAAAATTACAATTTAAAGGTATAAATAAACCATTTAATAAACTCAAGAAGGGCAGAATCCCATAATGGTGGAGGGTAAATTTTATTCATCATCCTTCTTTTTTTTTTTTTTTTTAGATTTTTCAAACATTTTCAAACATTCACTAACTGTGAAGCTAGACAATGTTCCAATACAAGCCCAAATGTTGCAGTACCTCAGCTGTGTTTTCCACACAGTGGCACAATGAGTACAAACTTGTATTATAAGATACATCTCTGTCTATTACAGTGACAGCACCCAGGAGGGTGTTTTTGTTGGAGAAAGGAAAGGCATGAGCTGCCATCTGGATTTCTAAATTACCCATAATCAGAGTAAAAAACACACCTCCTGCTGGAGAGGCTTTTGTCCAGTGCAGCTTCCCAAGAAGCCATTTACATACAGTGCCTTCCAAAATAAAAGACTCATACCCACTTCTTCTTCTTCTTCTCCTTCTTCTTCACCTTTTGTCACATTGCAACCATAATTTCAATGTATTTTATTGGGGTTTCTTAATGATACACCAACACAAAGCAGTTCATGGCTGTAATGTTGAAGGAAGGATGCATAGTTTCCAGTATGTTTACTGTTTTCTCAGTCCCAGAGAAAACCTATTTTATGATGCAACAAAAAAAAAAAAAAAAACAACTGGAGAATATAGGGAAAGTAAATCTTCAAGCATGGCAGTAGCTGTATATCAGAATGGACCAGTCAAAGTCCATGACCAATTTCAAGTGAAAATCCATGGCAAGGTTTGAAAAAATGTCAACAGATATTCTTGCAGCTGCGATTGGAGCAAAGACATTGAGATTGCAGGGGCCGAATAAAAATGTGTACTACACTCTTCAAATTTTTTTCTCAGTGAAGAAGTTTGAAAACCTTGTAGCATTTCGTTCATTTTATAATTACGGGTTGCTTAGTGTTGTTCAAAAACATAAAACTCCCCCTAAGATACATTAGAATTTATCAAAAGTGTTATCAAAGTTCAGTGTGTATGAATTACTTTGGAAGGCACTGCAAAAAAAGTCTAAGCATTTTAGGGCTGAAACGATTCCTCGAATGATT
>NW_015113296.1:118186-135200 GCF_001443285.1 Poecilia latipinna | reverse complement strand
GTTTCTGAGTGTGACCAGTGAAGGTGTCGTAAATATCCCGTATTGCTTCCCCCCGTGTTCGTCCCCCGGTCTAACGGTTCGTCAGTCCGCTGGTCTATTTCCCCCCCCTCCATCTTACGTTCGTTCATTCGCCCTCCACTCCCACTCCAGGCGGCATTTCCCGTATTTTCAAACCCAAAGCGTGACAGGATAGGTGGCAAGGTTAGTTTAATTGATCTATTAAACTCACTGAAGATGAATACATAAACTAAAAGCTGGATTGTAGATATTTTTTATAAGCACATTTGTGCGCCTGCCTCTTTGTTATTAAATTCAATATAATTTCAGATTTTTCTATAACTTTTTTTTCTGGTTAACTTAGAAAGTGAGTTATTATTGTTACAGGTTAGTTTTCTAAACTACAAAAAGCAACTGTTAGGGATGCTCAAATATGAAAAATTGGACTGATATTGATATCTGATAGTAACACTGGTGTTATGCCAGATTTACCAATATTTTATTTTACCATTTTTTTTATCTGATTACTCGATTAATGGTAAGAATAATCAATAGATTACTCGATTATTAATATATTCGTTTACAACAGCCCTATTTGCAACTCAAGTTCAAGTTGCAAACTCAATGTCATGATCTGTGTATTTATTTTAAGGTTTTTCTGTGTTCAGTTTCTGTCCTGAGTCTCTGTTGTTTCTGTCTTCCCCGTTGATTGCTTCCCAGGTGTGTCTCATTCCTTGATTACCCTCCCTGTGTATTTAGTCGAATCCTCGTCGTACGTCATACCTCGTCTGTTCCTCGTCCGTTGTAGTTTTCAGTTCAGTTTCTCAGTAGAACTGTTAGTCTTGATTTTCTGATTATTTCGTCGTCACAGTAGAACTGCTTAAGTCCTGTGTCGGCGTTGGCTCTGTTGCTCTGTCTATTGCTGCCAGTGTTAGCTTTATTTTCCGCTCACTGTGCTGCCTACTTGTTTTGTCTGTTCAAGCTGGTGCCTTCATTAAATTCATCATCATTATCATCTTCATCTGGGTCCCCGCGTTCTATCTCACCACCACCAACCACGCCTCCTGACACTCGAGTCCCTGTCTCTGTCCTGAGGTTGAGTTATTAGAAACAGCAGTCTATTAACCCAAGATATCCCATGTTCAATTTCTATTCCCCACACTACTTCTAGTCTTCTAATGTGGGACTCTAATGTACAACATTACACAGGGCTTACAGTTCACAAGAGAGACATGAGAGAGGGGCCGGGCTTCCTCTTAATTCCCTGTCTAATTACTCGTCCCAACTCACCCCGGGTCAAAGACCCTGTAGGTCCCACTCTAATCCATCTCCTCGGCCCACTTCAAAAGGCGCTGATTACAGGGAGGAGAAAAATGAAGAAAGACGAAGACTATTCTTTCTTCGTCTTTCTTCATTTTTCTCCTGTCTCTCTCATTCGAGAGACAAGGCAGGATAGAAAAGACGACGAGATAAAAAGGAGAAAGGGAGGGGTAAGAAGGTGGACCAAGCCAGAACACAAACACATCTCGTCTGCCTCTATGCAGTCTGGCTTGTATGGTCCGTACAGATCCCCCCCTTTCGATTGTTTTTGCCTATGGCTCAGCACCAGAGGGGTCTGTTTACATGTTCTGCAGCTGAAGCACACTCATCTTTTGGTTTTTACTTACAAGTAAAAACCAAAAGATCTTTGTGTCACATAAACAGCAGGCTGATTCTCAGAGTGGCAATAAAATCTAGCAAACAAAAGGCAGCACAATGGCAGCACTGTTTCAGTGAACATGTGCGATTTTTCTTTTTTCCATTTTTCCACCGAGACCACATGGACTCTCTATTACACAATTTGTGAGGCAAATTCTTTTACAGGAGATAAGAGAACCATGTGCAAGAACATTGGTTTCCAGAACAGCAGACTGCTGTTATCTTAACCCCAAGACCAGTACGTCCAGTGCAATCTGTCCGTCCAACTGGGGTTTACTTTAATATTCAAAAGACAAGCCAACAGTTTGACGATCTGTAGAGTAACTATCAACTCTTTCTTCCCAACAGATGTGGTATACGTTTCCTGCCTCTTCATAAACCCATCGCCTCCAACGTGCCTGAGGTTTTCTTTTTCAAAGGGGAATAGTAAGTGAATCCTGACAGCACGCTATTCGTCAGCTCAATGATTCTCTAAGTACTCTAATATATGCTGTCTTACGCCCACAAATGGAGGGTCTAAAGGCTGAAGAAGTTGTAAAGAGCAATTTCAAAGTCAGAGATCGAAGACGAGTCAAGGGAGAAAAGAGATGAAGGGAATAAATGGCAGAGGATGGACTTAAAAGCCTCAGGGCTGGTAGGCTGACTCTTTGGTCAGCTGTTTGTCTTTCTCCGTTCCATGGATGATCTGGGCCTGGAATGAGGCCGCCCACTGGCTAGACTTGTCTGTCTACAGGTTTAAATTTAGGACGGATCAGGCACCTAGACTGGCTTTGCTGACCACCTTTGTTGTCTTACTCTTACCTCTCACAGAGGAGGAAACTGGCCACCCAAAAAGTGGTTGAGTCATGATGCATGAATAGGCTTAGGAATTAAGAGGCCCATTCATATCTGGTAAAACTGCAAGTACAGTGTCTTGGACAAAAACATTTCCACATTTAGTCACATTACATACCACAAACTTTATTGAATTCATTCGGGATTTCATGTGATAGACCAACACAAAGTAGAGCTTATTGTGAAGTGGATGGGAAATATGTGGTATTTTACAGCCTGCCTGAGGGAAAACTTTACATAACATTTATTAAAGTCAATTGGAGTATGTCTCGATATGCATATTCTCACCTTGATTTTTTAAAAATTAGTGCCTAAAGGATCTTGATGCACAATTTAGCAAACATCATGCTAAACTGTGCATGATGTTTACATTTGTTTTACTGTTGACCTATGGGAGCAGAAATAAACTTTAATATCTTTAACAAACACAATTTAAATGCAATTATTATGTGGTGTTTATTGATAAAACTTTATTATTGTAGCTCTTGTCTTAAAGGAGTTTATTGAACAAATAGTAAGCTGATCTTTGTGAAATTTAATCAGCCATATTTGTGATTTGGTACTTTAACTATAGTTAAATTCAGTTGCTGAAATATAACCTATTGACAGAAAACAATTTAAAGAACTTCTATAAGTTTTTAATCTATTATTAATAGATTATATTATTATATATAATCTAGTATTTATTGTGATTTATTGTGATGACATTACTGTCATCACAATAAATACCAGAGAATATTGTGATAAACTCGACAATAACAGTCCATATTACCTGACTGCTGAATAAAAAGACACTTTTCAGATTTTTTTATTAAATTCACCACCGTGCACTACTTTTACTTTTCATCAATTAAATATAATCCTAACCGAGTAGAAGCCAGGCCCTTGTTCTACGCTTGTCCTATGCTTTGTCCATACGTAATGAATGTTGAAGGGAGTTGTGCTACAAAGTTTACTAGAAATTACACTGTGCTGTGCACAACCATTGAAAATTAGACTTTAGCCAAACCCTGTGGTTAGTAGGGCCACAGGGAGAAACCAAATGTAGAATGTGCACAAGCGGTTCCTTCGTCACTTTGACAGATAAAATAAAAAACAGTAAAGAGCTTTGCCATTGTCCAGCAAACAGTTTGCTCTCCTTCGTTTTCAGCAGTGTGCAAACAGCAGCCCAAGTAGGTAATGATCATGAGATGTCTCATCAGCGCCTCTGATGTGGAAAGTCTGACTGGCATTCAAATCAGCAAATAACGCTTAATTGTGGTAGTGGGAGGGTTGAGGGCTTCTTCATGTCTCCTTCCATCAAAGAGCAGCAAGCCCTAAGTTTCTGTTTACCAGCGACTACTCACTTCCCCCCTGCCGCCCCACTTGTTGTGCCGCGTTCTATCTTTTTCTGTAATTGTGCCTTATTTCGTCTGGCGTGATAAGGGAATAATGACACGAAGAGGGTGATGCCGCCTGTTGTGTAAACATTTGAATACTATTTCTGATGGTGTGGTATCTCTGCAGTTTTCTCTCTATGTCTAATAGATGTCTATGTGTCCATTTGCTTTCGGGGGGAGGTGAGGGCGTCCGAGAGGAGACAAGCATCAACCTTTTTCAACAGCCAATGAGGAAAGCACACGGTGTGGAGTCAGTGCAGCTGTTTCGCCGCAGCCGCTGATTAAAGAGGGACTGGGGGGCTTTTAATTGAATGTGAACGCACAAACTTTTAATTTGGTCTTGGTCTCTCACACACACACACACACACACACACACACAAGTAGGCAGGGGTGNAAGCATTTGGTTTTCAACTCATTTTGATCTTGTATTTGCATACAAACAAATCTTGCAAATGCATGAAATTAGAAGGAGTGCTGCACATGATAAGCAATCAGTGACTTTTGAACAGAAACTTCTCATCAAATTAAACTCAGTATTCTACACCATGGTATCTTGATTTGCCCTGCTTTGTCTTTTGCCTTTTTTTTTTTTTTTACTGATGACTTCTATTGTTTGGTGTCTTTTATATTCATGCTCTGATCTTTTTCGAAGCATTTACCTTCAACGTCAATCCGATGTGTTTGTCGTCTCTCTCCAGTTCAGGGTATTTAATTCTGGACAAGCCTTTGGACAGGGAGTCTCTGGATCATTATATCCTGATTGTCACCGCCTCAGATGGACGCCCAGATGGAGTAAGAAACTCAGCTGTGCCGCACCAATATTAACTGTCTCTCCTTCCTTGAGTTGTTTTACAGCCGTTGAGCAAAATCAAAATCAAGCAACCGTTGGAAGCAAATTGCTGCGAACGACACCTTTTGTGTTATGTAGAAAGAGGATCATTAAAGGCAGTTTTGGAAATACTTGTCCTTTATGAAAATAGTAAATTATAGAAAAAAAAAGTTAAAAAGAGCTTAGGAGAAAATATATAGAATGACTTGTATTTCAGACACTGCTGGTTTTCATCTTACAGAGGAGTCTCCATCCTCCTCCTTTTGCTTGCTTTGTTCTGCCCCCTGACATCCCCCTGGAGGTTTTTTCCAAATCCTTTAATTCAACAAGTCTCACTTGTGAATCTTTCTTTTTCCTTTGCTTAAATCTTTTTCTCTCATCCACCTTTTTCTTATGGCACCTTTCTGCTGTAATCCCTGCAAAACTTATCCAAACTTCTTTTTCCCCTAACCAGCTCATTCCTGTCTCACAAATACCATCCCTTTCAGCCATCTGCTTCCAACAATATCCTGTACAAACCCACATGTCTACTGAGACCCTTGTCTTAACTCATTCATTGACTTTTCCATCAACTCTACAAATGAGCGATGTCTCCAAGCAACCCTTTGGCCAAATCCTATCTTCCTCTAGACACCATGTGTTGCTACATCATACCTCACCGCCGTGTGTGAGTACACTGCCTGGGTTTATCAGTGTTGCTCATTAGCTTCCTAATACGACGTCGTCATTGTCTCCCTAGAATTCTAACATACCAAACATATTTAAAATTACAACTTTTGACAAGGTGAAAAACGGACCGTATTTCTCTCTTTGTTACGTCTGTCAGTGGGTGATACTCATCAGGCAGCAAACAAAAACCTTTCCTCAGATAAATCCACTAGATTTACAAGTTTATAATAAGTTTGACCCTTCTTTGACCAGTCAAAGTACGAACGCTGTTAAAGAGCCAACTGTGGGCATTTGAGCAACAGAAACAGACCAGGCAGTAATGAATGATGGTGGCGCGGTCTGAAGAGTCAAGTTTTCTTTAACATCCTGTGAATGGCCGAGTGTGTGGTCCTTTGACCTCATCTAGAAATGCTTTAACTCTGAACATAGTTTAAAAATTCTGTTTTCTCTTTAAATCACAATTGTTGGCTATTTCATCATGCTGTGTATAATTTTAAATCTTAAGAAAGTTTGTTGTATTACCGTATTTTCCACAGCATAAGGCGCACCGGATTATACGGCGCACCTGCAATGAATGGCCTATTTTAAAACTTTTTTCATCTATAAGGCGCACCGCATTATAAGGCGCATAGAATAGACGCTACAGTAGAGGCTGGAGTTACGTTATGCATCCACTAGATGGAGCTGCACTTAAGTGAAGATCAACAAAACAGTCCGACTCGGTTGGCTAGGAAAGCCTTCCGCGACTGGGCCAGGGCGTGGCCGGATGATGGTCACCCTTCTCCGTTCGCACACAGCATGTTGGTGGAGAACGTGGTGCTGAATGACCTGCAGACGACCTGATTCTAGATGGTCGGTAGGTAGATAGGTCAAACTTTATTAACAAACGAGCGTTCTGACAACTATCCCAGCATGCACTGCCCGCTTCTTCTTCTACGGGGGAAAATGAAGTCGGCAGTTGCTTACCGTAGTTGCTAGACCTGTTGTGGTTCAATATTGGTCCTTATATAAGGCGCACCGGATTATAAGGCGCACTGTCGGCTTTTGAGGAAATTGAAGGTTTTTAGGTGCGCCTTATAGTGCGGAGAATACGGTACTACAATTGGGTATTTGTTGGCTATAAAGTGTGGATATCAGTGGCACTAATTCACTCTTTACTTTCCAATTTTTTGTTAAAATTCTCTTTGCATCTCTGCCAACATATCTTTCAGATGTTTCTATGCCTCCCTTGGAAGGGAAACTGCAGAATACCCCCTGTGGTCACTGTGCACTGGCTTTTTTTTTTTTTTTTTGCATTTCCTTATTCACCATCTCCTTACCATCTAAACACTGTGTCTCATTTTCATCACTCGTTTTTTCTGCTACAGCCCCCATTACATGTCTCAACTCTTTGGGGTACATGACTTCAAGGATCTCAGATCGCCTTTTTTTCTCCCCTTTCTGATGGAGCAAAAGCTTTTTTCTAAACGATATTACAATCCTGCCAAGATGCAAGTGGATGCTGGAGAGCAGGGGATCCATTTTATGGCACTTGTAAATCACTTAAACTGTCAGTGGTTTATCACATACTTTAGTACTTTTTTTTTTATCAAAGAGTACGTTAAAAAGTCATAAATAATTCTCCATATTTCTTTTAAAAATACGTTTGTATCTTGCATTGATCCATGCAGATGTTGGGTGAAGTTAATTATACTGCTTTTCTCCTCCTTTCTCCATCTACCTGTTAATCATTCATCGAAATAATTAATTCACCAAAGATGAAAAGATGTATCCTTAATAACAATGGGGACTGTTTTTCATTGCAGCTCTGCAGTTATGAATTTGGTTTGAAAAAAAAAAAACAAGAAAAGAAGCTGAATTTTGAACTGTTCTTACCTTTTAAAAACAACTGCTTCTCAATATCACCATCTTTTTGAGATGATCATAGCGACTGGTGATCTTCACAGGTGGTGAAGATTGACTTTCTTTTATCAAACTGATCACAGATCACCCGAGTCTTTTCCTCCGTCTCACTCTGTGTTGTTAACTTAAGTGTAACCAATCCGCTGCTCTCTTTTTTTTCCCCCTGCTTGTTTTCATTTGTTAGTTTACCCTTTTGGTTTCTCTTCCCTTCACAATCCATCTGTTAGTCAGGCATCAAAACGTTTATCTTCTTCAATAAATAAAATCTCCTCATATGTGTGTCAGTGAATATATATGGAGATGTTAATGGGATAAAATTCATAATAATGTTCCTGACCTTGTATCATAGACATCCATGCAAAACTGAGTTAAATGGATGGGAAGAAAAGAGAGAAAGATTTCAGAGGTGTTCAAGAACCGCCTATGGTTTTCTGCTTCGCTATAAATAGGTCTTGAAACAAATTTGTTAACATGCAGTCTCTCCCTCAGTCTCTAGAGCTTGATGATGAGTGCATTATATTTGAGTCCCAAAGGACATAAAGTTGGAAAAAAAAATGGGTGAAGGAAGTTTAAACATTTTTTTTTCTGCTGGGGGCTGCATTATATATTGAGAATGAGGCAGTGTAGAGTTTAGGAAAGAGAAGAATGGTTTGAACAGGGCAGCCACAGAAGACCATTCAGAGAAAAAGAAAACTAGAAAAAGAAGAACAGAAGACTGGAGCATAGATGCATTACACTGGTCCATTAATCAGTATCGCCCAAAAGGCCTTGGGTTGTCTGTGCACACACATACACACCTGTTTGTCTCTCATAATATTAAATGTCCTGTAGGGAGAGTGTCAGACTACAAAGTGCCTAATTGGCTGTTTGGCCTGTGAATCCGTCATACTGCCAGAGGACGAGAACTATACAAGTTGGCGCACTGAGCCTATTCTACTGTAAAGACGCTGTTTGCTCGGTGCAATTTAAACTTTACTGTACGACAGCTTGATGTAGGTAAATGCTTCTCTTGTGAACTTTCCAGACTGTGAATCAATCGGCTTTAACCTTTTGCTGTTCTAAGGACTGCAAAAATATTTGTAAAAATGATGCCAGTTTCACATTTAGAAACATTTTTGCATGATCAGCAGAAGCAATGTCACTTTTAGCAGAGATGCAAAAGGCTACTGGCAGGTATCAGAACCTCCTTGGATAATTAAAAATACCTCTTTTACAGTATTTACACCATATTAAAGGATATAATTGCATTGCAAACAAGTAGACATTGTTTTATGTAATTATTCCATGAGAATTTATTTTTATATCTGCAGTATATATAAAAATATTAGTTGGTTTTTTTTTTGTCATTTTCACCCAAAGTCAATAAGAGCCATTGTGGAAAATCCAAGCGCTCATTGAAGGTTCAGTCCCTGCAGTCCTTAGGAAAGTGTTTTACTATTGGGTTTCAAAATATTTGACGAAGAACTCTTCAATGAATCAAGCAAACAATTTTTTTATAAATGTGCGCGTTTGTGTCATTTTGTAGACCTCCACTGCTGTGGTGAACGTGGTGGTGACTGATGTGAATGACAACGATCCGGTGTTCAACTCTTCACTGCCGGTGAATCTCACCGTCACCGAGGAGCAGGACAACGCCTTCGTTGGGCAGATCGTGGTAAGGAGATCCGCCGTTGCGTACAAGACAAATCCTGGAAGCTAAAAACAACACAGTTGCTTCTTTAATGAGGTCCCCGTGTGAAAACAAAGGACATCGATGTGTTGATTGTGTTTTCCCGCAAGGCTGTGTACTTGTTTAAGCTTCTTTAATGAGCAATAATTTGTTCGTTTAATAATGACACTTGAACAAAAACATGATAATTAAGAAAAATTATTTGACTGTTTCAACAAGTCCCTGATTGCACAATTTAAAACCCTAGCAGGGGGCCGAGTCAATGACAGATTACTTTTTGTCTGTATCATTTCTCATATGACACGGTCCAGCTCGCTCTACAGTGGAAATGGCACAAATCATTTTCTTGGAGTTTTAACCATCTGTTGGGATTTGAAACGTGGCTATTAGGACTGAAAGGCATAATGTTTTGTAGAATGTTGCCTTTTACACACACCCTCATTTTGAGCACGTATTTACCATCATTTCAAAGCATTACTCTCACATGGATTTACAAATTATCTCAATCTTTAGTAGCGACGGAAGTAAATAAATGCTGTCAAAACAGAAAGTTTACTCAAAATTACTTATGCCAAAAATATTCTGTGCACAATTAGCTTACGAACAATATCTTACTGCTTAGCAACGTGGGAACTGTGAGACTGTGAGCAGCTATGGTTAAACACACACAGCTATTTAAAGCTTATGCATAGATTAGTAATTTCTCCTAATTTGTCTTCCTGATTTGTACAAGATAAAGCGATATATTTGTAGCTCCGGCAGGAATTAACGTTTGTCTGTTTTTAACCTACATTAAAGCAAGGTTATGCTAATTTGTTGCATTAATTAGACTGCTAATTCTCCTCAGTGTATCTCCTTCAGCACATCTAAAGGAATGAAATAAACAGGTGCTCACACTTCACAGAAATAGTTACAGTGACTTTAATTAAACCCTCTGGTTACATTCATTTGCTGCGACAACCAAAGATAAATTTTACATAAGTTTGCTTGAGCGTTTGGGCGGCAAGCTTTGCAACTCCGTGTATTCTGGAAAGAAGCCCTGGTCTTCATCTGCAGGTTTTACACGAAGTTCTGATTGGTCTTCTTTTGACTCTATTGTTGGGGGTTGGAAAGGTGTGGTTTTAGCACACCACACCTTTCAGATTTTGATTTGTAAAGAATTCTGCAACAAATTCATCCATTTCCTTCCACTGGACAATTATTTGCAACTTTGTGTTTATTCGTGACATAAAACTGAAGCTGAGGTGAAGAAGGTGTGGCAACATCTTAAATCTTTTTTAAATATCAAGTGAATATATAAAACAATTGCCATTATTCAAAATCACTGCATAAAGTGTTTACAAAACATCACGTTCCAGACCTTAACACTGACTGGCCTATTTTCCTTAAGAGGCTCATGGGTGAATCTTACACTTTGATCAGCTCTGATTGTCTAAAGACACTTCTTCAGATGTGTGCTTACTTGGATTTACTTCTAGCTTAATTTATAGCCTTTGTACATTGGTGTCATGGGTTCTTTGATCCATCTGACTCTTTGCCAGTTTCTAAATGTTAATCAGCAGTTCAGCACTTGGACTATTCCTGTTTTAAATGTTTGACCCCTTGCACACCCTTGTATGGGATTTTGAACAAGTTGAGCAGTAGGTTCTAAATTTAAAAGTTAAATCACTTTCCTTTATTTTTGAGCACAAGGTTTGTAAATCCAGAAAACGCTTAATATCTTCCAGGCACTGTAATATTTTACTTTCACTCCACTTTTTGGTCTTGGGCCAAATGCAACATCCATAAGCCACGCCTGATCTGAACAGAGGGCACTTGAAACCATTCCAGTTCTGAACTTCCTGCCTTTCAAGGAACCTTGGACGGATTCCAAAGAAAAACAGACGGCGTTATCCCTCAGCGGGCCGGGAAAGGCACGACTCTGGGCGTCAGTCCAAACCAGGGCTCGTACCTGGGGGTTTAACCGTATTTCTGAATGAATTTGCAGACGTTACTTTACTTTAGAGATCAACGTATGGTAAAGCATGACAGAATAATCTACAAGGCTATGGGAAGACTTTGAGTGCCTGTGGAAAAAAACACACAAAATTGAGCAATCCAGTGGAGATGAAATACACCTGCAGAAGGACGAGGATGATTCCTGACCATTTTTTTGAGTAGCAAAATGTCTGGGAAAAGGAAAAGGTATCCTACAACTACATTAAGTATCTAACAAATGGAATACTATGAATAAAATGTAACAAGGTTTTTTTTTTTTATTAAATTCAATATAATTTGTAAACTAAAGCTGTGAATTTGCTTTCATAAACAAAGGCTAAAGAGAACCGGTTAGGCTAGCAACAGCTGTGCTACATTTTTCAATACTTTGGTAAACCCAAAGTTAAGTTCTGGATTCCCATCGCTTTAGCAAAAGAAAAAAAATCTGCTGGTGGACTTGCAATAAAAGACAGAGCAAAGAAAAAAGGAATACCTGACAGGAAATAACATATAGCAGATGTAGACAAGTTCCAGGTAAGTGTGAGGAAGAGACAGCTTTCTCAAGTTCAAAAGAAAAGGAAAGCTTATCTCTGCTGCACAGACAGTTCCTCCGCTCTCTTCCTGAGATTTTCAAAAAATAACAAAGTACGTCTTTATGGTCTGAAAACTTGTCTGGAGATAAAAGCTCTGGTCCTTAAACCAAATTGTATTCATTAATCTATCCACACCCTTATTTTGCAGGAGCCTAAATTACTTTAATTTCGATAATTGAATCCTTTTCATATAAAGGAAAAAAACAGAAAATAGCATTAATTTGAATATGCTGATGATTGCACAAGGTCAGTCTGTCCCTCCACTTTTTTATGTATAGATCGGGAAGGGTTTAGACTTCTCAAACTAAGTGCAGTTATAAAAATTTAAAATGCTCTAGCCGAAATCTCCATTTCGTTTTTCTTTAAAAAAAAAAAAAGTGCTATATGCCATATTCATTAAATCCTTTAATGAGTTCAAATGTACCTCAAAATGCTTTCATGCGTCACAAACTTTGTTGTATTTTATTGGGATTTTATGTGTTAGACACACAGAGTAGTGTGTAACTATGGGGAGAAAATAAAATCAGAAAATGTGGGGTGCATTTATGTTTAAGACCCTTTACTTTAAAAACATAAAAAACAGCATAGTCAATTACTTTCAGGGGTTACTTAATGGGTAAATAGCCCACATACAGTATGTTAGGTAACCAAGAACTGTAAAACCTGCACATTGACCTGAAAACATTTCCAGTGGCGGCTGCATCATGCTGTGGGGATGCTTTGCTACAGGATGGAGAGAGAAGCCTGCAAGAGTGTAACTTGATCAATAGAGTTAAAGGTTTCGAATATTAATCCTTTCATAAGGTCAGTTCACTTTATAAATATTTTTGGGCAGATCTGTTAGAAGCAATGAACGTGAAAAGAAACATTTGTTCCTTATCGCCATTCTGATTATTATCAAACAACTTTGGTCTTAAACTAATTTAAATAAAAAGGCTAACAAAAGCATTTTTATTTAAAAAGGCTTTTAAATAAATAATTGTTCAAACAATAATTGTTTGAATTCATGTAGAGAAACAGTCACATGAACTAACCGCATATAAAGTGGATTTCTAAGTCTTCCTTGTGTAGCTTATGTTGACGTGTAAACATTTTGAAAAACTTTATGGTTCAATCGGTGGAACACATTTGTGTTTAATGACATCAGGGAAATCTATGTAATTCAGAGTTGTGTATTGGTCTTGCAGTTTTCTCTGTACATTAAAGTCACAGATGCCAATGTGATGAGGAAAAAAGAAAAGAGGGTGACCTTAAAGAAAAGGCGCATTAGCACTTGCAACAGTCATTGTAATTATTGTATGGATAGTAGAAATTTCAGACTTATAGATTTTTTTTTAACACTGTGTTGAAAAGCAACAGACATAAGGCAGATTAGACATTATTTCCATTATGTTCGAGGCTGTTAACTGTCTGGTGTTATAATTATACTTCTGAAACTGTGAAAAACATGGTGAAGGAGAGATGAAAGATGAAGGGTTTATTTAAAAGAAGCACACATCATTAGATGCACAGCCAAGAAACTCAAATCACACTGAAGTATTTGACAAGAGGTGAATAATCCAGTCTTTGATTAATGTAATTTATTTTAGAAAATTTAATGCTGTAAAAATCTGGCGCTGGAGAAAAGCCCCGTGTTGCCTTTTCTGTAGTTTAATATCTGGTGTCATTTTTATTTGTCTATTAGTCTATAAAATAATATTTTCCTTTATTTTTTGAGATTTTAATTTGTCAAGAAGAGTTAAGCCAACATTCCAAAAAACAGCATTTCAATTATAAAACATTGATAGCATGTTTCCATGTGCCTTTAAAGCTTTATATGCATTTAGAAATTCATGTGAAATCTTAAAAGCAGTCAAAGTTACATAAATTATAGATTGACTTGTTTTTCTGTGTGATGCAGGCAAACAGGCGTCACATTATCAAAAATGACATAAGCTGGCAAGAGTTGATCACAGGAGATGTGGTTTTCAGTGGGGATGTTACAATCAGGACGTTTTATTCCCTTGTATCCTTCCTGAGTCAATTGGAGATTCATTCATTCATTCATTCATTTATTCATTCATTCATTCATTCATTCATTCATTTTGTAAATTAATTCAGAGATTATACTGAAAATGTTGTATAGCAAATCCAAAAAAACAAGTAACGACCCATTAAAAGCCAGATAATACTGTTTAAATAAACTTTTTTTCATTGTTTTGTTAAATTAGCAGATCTCAGTCACAGTGTTCAGTAAACTCCCATTTTGCTTCAGCCAACTGTGGACAAAACATATCCTGCTTCATAAACATATTCATAAAGGCCTCTAAAAGAAAATCAAAATTAAGCTGGAAGAAAGCACTTCAGAGAAAACAAAGACACAACATATTTCTGTGTCTTTGTGAACGTCTACAAAATATGCGTTATAGATCATCCCAAGTGCCAGCTTTCAAATGTCTGCTGCTTTTTACTGGATATGGATATGAATAAAAATATAATTGTGTGTAGTGGCTGTCACTCAGAAAAGAGTCGTCCTTTAACTATACACTTCCAAATTCATCCTCAACTTCTCAAATTTGGATTCCAAAACTCTTTGCGTCGCCTGTTTTTAATGCAAATCTGCATGCGATACTTTATACCAAGTAAAAACTGAAGGCAGCTTCCAAATCAGCCTGCAGCTTCTCTCCTGATTTACTTTCTGCCTCTATGACTGTCCGCATGTCAATTATCTCCCTTTTCCAAACAACCCATGATAATCACACAAAAGCTGGATGCCCCATTAAATTTCTAACACAGTTTCCCCCCCGGATGGCAATGAGTCACTGAATACAAATCAAATGGGGAGGACTCCTCACTCAGAGCACTGCCAAGACACTGTCTAATTTCCACTAATTCAAATAATTACTGCGCGAGATGGATTAAAAGTTTAATGAATGAAAATTGAGGAAATGTACAAAATGGGTCACCGCAAAAGCAAGTTGCTGCATTAAAGCAGAGTAAGTGGATTGTAAATATGAATGGAGATGATGGTGAGGTTGCTTTTTTCATGAACTTCTAATCACCAGGTAGATTTTCTTGGGCAGTTTTTGTGTTTGGTCCTTAAGCTCCTACAACCAGGAGCAAATGACTTTGTTTTCAATTTAAGTAAGTACAATTATGCAGTAGTTTTATTATCATTTTGCTTTTTATTCCCTCTTTTTAAAAAAGTATTTAAAACACATGTGTTACGTACGGTGGACCCTGGGTACAGCAGGCGCACAGAAATAGTTAAAATCTGGGAATATTTGGGAGCTCCTCTAAAAATGCTTATACCTGCCAAATTTATTAGTCCAAAAACCAACTATAACTTACAGTATTATGCATAAATACAGAACCTAACATCTACAGTCTCCTGTACTGTTGGAGCTAAAGCCAATCAGCAGCAAGACCAATAAATGGCAACTCTGGATTGGCTGCTTTGCAAATGGCAGTCAGTAGCATTCAGCTTAGGTATCTCAGCTAAATATGTGCTACATAAATAAATCTCTGGATAGGTGGGCTTCCCAGTTATATAAATAATAATGCAGTGATTTAGCTGATAACATTTGAACTGCTTTTCTTACCGGCATGTTATCTTTTTTTAGTTTCCTTTTTATTAAAAGTTTGCCCTTCCTGTTTGTCCCTGCTCCTTTGCCGTAGAGTCCCCAAAGGAATCAGATGCAATGCACAGCTTGCTTTAATTACTGTTTGATGATGAAATGCGGCCGTCTCCACTATATTTTTTTCTTGTTTGTCTTAAATTTCACAACCCTGCTCCACCAACTTTTAATAGAGCTTGTCCTTATTTTCGTCATCAGTTGACACTATGTGCTTGTTAATTTCCTTTTGCTTTCAAGGTATTATGAACAATATTGGCCAGCGTTTTTTTTTTTGTTTTTTTTTTTCCTTTTGAATTAGTGTCAGACTAAAAGGATCAACAAGGGCTACAACGTGAATAGGTCCTCACAAAGTTACACATTTATGTGTTTAGTGTAGTGCAGCACATAGTATTCTTAACTTAAAAGCAAGTGAAGTAATTATTTTTTAAGTCTTCATGCTTTTGGTGAGAGCAACACCTGATTCAGCCCCGCACACAAGACCGTGTTAATGTGTCATTTGCTCCGGTCTCATCCATTTTAATGCTGTCAGAGTGCTGATTGCACAGGATGAACATTCAGAGAGGTGGAGAGGAACACCAGCCAGCAATTTGTCACTTTCTTTCCACCTTATTTTACTAGTTGAAAAAGACTATGTGCAGAGGAAATCAGTTTGACTGCAGAGCAGTCACAGAAGGACAGCCAGATTCAAAAAGTGTAACAAACCAGAGAGGAGGACATTGTACTACATTTTTTATCAAGTTAAAACTGAAAGTACTGCTTCATTAAATGTGTGGAAGTTTAGATTTTTGCTGTAAAATACCTCCACAACCTCTGGGGGAAAAAATGCAAGGACAGAAGGATAGAGAGCACACATACCAATGTGCTGTCTGATTGAAGCTTACAATTTGTGTTCGCAGGAGATTACATTAAAAAGATGCTACACAGATTGCACAGTATTAGTAATAAATTTATGCAGTGTGCAATCTGTATAAGTTAGGTCACGAATATATTTGGTCTCATCGCTGGCTGCAGATGCTACATCAAAACCTTTAAAACGTTTTATTCATTCAAAAAGGGCGAGTGCCAGTGCAGCTGTCGTGGTAAAGAAATTTGATTTTAAAAAAATAGTCAAATATAGTACAGTTTGCTTTATTGTTGGACAATATGGTATTTGCTGGTCATTGTGTGTGTTAGTTTACAGGTGGTCTGAATTGGAGTTTGTAAAGTTGGAACTGTAACACAATTAGTCGTAAGAATAATTAGTCATCCAAAGGAACAGAAAATAAAAATATGTCAGCTTTTGCTGGTTGCATGACCTTGTCCTACTCCCCTCCAGGCTAGGTCAGTTGAGCTTAGTGTGTTCTGCAAAAGTAAACAGAAGCAGAAAGTATGGGAGCATGCACTGTGCACAATTATTAGGTAAGCGAGTATTCTGACCATATCGTCATTTTTAGGAATATTAGTTTATTTGAAAGTTTTAAATTGTTTGTTTATAATTCTCTATTAAACAGATGAAAGTAAAAAAACAAAGTGAGATGGGAAAACGTGTTTTTTTTAATATATATATTTCTGCTCAATAAAATTGTCTCTCTATTTGTACCCACATAGATATTCTCCTAAGAAAGTCAAAACATCACTTTTACTACCTTCGGTTAAGCTTTTATTAACATTTTGGATAAACAGAGCACTGTAATTACTGATTAATAAAAATAATCCTCAAAAATAGGACTTCCCTAATAATTATGCACACAGTGTAATGATTCTATTCCTGTAGACCACATGTGTCAAACTCAAGGCCCGCGGGCCACATGTGACCCGCCATGTCATTTTATGTGCCGCCCACCCTCCCCCAGCATTTTATAGGCCGATGA
>NW_015113296.1:112496-113090 GCF_001443285.1 Poecilia latipinna | reverse complement strand
AGAGAAGTTCAGTTTCTGTAGTGTAGTGGTTCTCATGTTTGCTTCACACACAAAAGGTCTCTGGTTCGAAACCAGACAGAAACAGATTTTGCATGTTCTATTCATCACAGGTGTTTACTAAAGATCAACAAGGGCTCTGTGGTGTCATGGTCTGTACTCTGAATCCAGGCATCTGAGTGCAAGCCTCGGTTGACATTTTCATGCGTTGCATCTCACATCATCAACTTTGGAACCTCAAACTGAAACAAAGCAGAGAAGTTCAGTTCCTGTAGTGTAGTGGTTATCATGTTTGCTTTACACGCAAAAGGTCTCTGGTTCAAAACCAGACAGAAATGGTTTTTGTAGGTTATGCATCTCTTGGGGTGCAGGGAGACAACAAGAGCCTTCCTCTTTGGTGATGGTTCATTTGCCAATCAGCTTCTTTGAAATCGAAGCTACTTTACTTCAATTACCAATTGGCAGTTCTATGGCGTAATGCATATGTGTCAAACTCAAGGTCATCTTTGCATAAAGTCTATAATGTCTGCCCATGTGACTTGTTTTTATCATTTGTTTTCTTACCTTTAAACACTGATTTAAATATTGTAATTTTTA
>NW_015113296.1:93139-108384 GCF_001443285.1 Poecilia latipinna | reverse complement strand
TTTTTGACTTTCTATTATAAGGGCTAAACAGAACCAGTCCTCAAATAGTGTTTGTAATTATCTTTATTGTTTACAAAATGCATGTCATTTGTAATCACTCACAGAGGTCTAAAAACATACATTGACGTGCATTGTTCTCAAAAACATTTAACTTACTGAAAATGTAAACAGTAATTGTAGCTTGTAATCTGTTTCGTGTTAGTGCTTTAAACACGCAGTGCTTTTAACTCCTGAAATGCCCAAAATCAAAGGCCAAAAACATAATGACAAAAAAATGCACAGAAGCCCATTTTTGAGAACGATGGAGAAATAATGTAGATCTACTAGAGTTATTATTGCTGTTGGTGAGAAACGTTCCCATAATGTCTCATTAAAAAACTGTAAATGTCTTGTTGCACAGCTGACATAAACGCACAATCCCTGCTATCATGGCGGTAGGGAAGCATGATGAAGGTCTAATAAACAGCATGTGGATATAAGCATTTTACAAATGAATAAACCAGATAGCATTATAAAGGTTTATTTCAATATGTATAATCATTTTCAGTTATTATAAGGCCAGCCTTTATTCTGATAAAGTTCTTCAATATCCTGAGGTTTTTCATCATCAGACGCACTTCCAATAGTTTTTCCCCCTCAAAAAGATATGGGCATCTATGCTAAAAACATACATAAAATTCTTATTAAAACAAAACAAAAAACATGAAAGCACAAACATTTGTAATATAGATTCATAAAAAAAATACAAAGTCTTCACACCTTATTAAATGTTCTGTAAGGTTTTAATTCCAGTCTTTATGTTTTTTTTTATGTTTCATTGAGATTGTATCAAAGGCTACATTATGTGGCTTGTTGATTCTTTTCCTTTTTCAGGTCCTTCATGAATCTCTTCCGAGACTGAGATAAACGTGTTCTTCAAGTCGGCACTACGTTGGACTTCAAGAACATCCTGCTGTGCCAGTATCCTGGATTGTCGAAGGATCTTTCAGTGGACGTAGGTTCCCCGATCCCGACTCCGACCCTAAGGTGGGGATCGAAGCCCAACGGGTGCATTTCTGTGCAGTCCACCGCTACCTTGCCCTCCCTCCGCATGTTCTGGTAAACGACTGTGTCGACAGCAGGTGACACAGCTGCAAAGCAGTCCATGTCCTCGTATTGATCCACCTCACTGTTGTCACTGCTGGGCTCCTTATTGTCCACAGCAGGCTGCTGTTGCGCTGTCTGTCTGTTCGTGTACTGATAGTCGTCACTCTCGACGTATCCGCTCTCCTGTCTCTCCGCAGCGTCTCCTCTCGTCCTCGGTAGAATCGGAGGTGGGGGGAGGGCGTGCTCTGGTGGGATGTCCACTTTCTCGTTACATCTGATGTCCATGTATTCATACTGGACCTCCTTGGAACCCTGCTGGGCCGAATGGGGATTTTTCTGACTCGTCTTCTGCCCTCCCCCGACCTCCAAGCTCAGCGTCGTGTCGCAGTAGGCTGTCGCTTGTGACGATAGGGAATAAGTTCGTCTCTTGTTCGACCTCAGCCAGTGGGGGTTGTGCCTCAGAGAAACAGCTGTTTGCTTGTTCATGTACTCATACTCCTCATCATCTGGGCTGTCCAGGAGGCCCAACGAGTAAGACTTTCCCATTCTGCATGCAGTGGCTCGAGATGAGTACATTAGGGTGTCTGAAACGGTAAAAAGAAAAAAATGGGGGTAATTTTAAATATGAGGCATTGTTTAAAATAAAGTTTTATCCCAAAAGGCTGTACCTACGATGTACATTATCATGCAAGTAACAAATGTTTGTGTTTTTCAAAATTCTGGAACATTTCTGTTGAAACAAAACCCTTAAAAAAATTTTTTTAATAATTTTTTTAAAAAGTCTAAGTATAATTTTTACAATCAAATAATTAAAAAGAACTTTATGGGAATCTTCACAAAGCACACTCTTCTCTTAACTTTGCGACAAATAGGGTTTGGAAATGTTTAACAGATAAAAGTGTCCACAGAAAAGAAAAGCTAAAAAAAAAAATGAACAAAAGCGAAGGAAAGATTTTGAAGTTTAAAGAAGTTTCACACAGAGGAAAAAAAAACTGCCTCTGCACATTTTCAAAAAATGTTTAGGAATATGTTTCAGTGTTCAGTGCATACTAAACATGTCTGAAGATTTTCAGCTTTCCACATTTTTATATTCAGGGAGGGTTTAAGGAAGTGATTTGTTTTAAACCTTAATTTAGAAATATCCCTCTGAATTTATTTCCTATTGAATTTGTGAGATGAGGCGACAGCCGCTTGTCCTCATCCAGCTGAGCGACCGGGGTAATTCATGCACGTTACATTTCCAGCACACCCGGGCTAGCACAAAATACTGAAATATGTAGTTCGATTAATCTGCACTATGTAACGTTAATACGTTAATTGCATGCGTAAATGCGTTAACGCTGACAGTCCAGATTTAAACAGATGTTCGACGTTGTGGCCTTTGTCAAATAAGTTCAGTACGTCTCAAAACCAAGACTGTTCTCCAGTTTTCTTATTCCAGTTCAGTACATACTTTGTCACATATTTCATTTATTTAAACTTTTTTTTTTATTTCACTTTGGTCTAGTGTTATTGAATAGTTTTACATCAAACCCTTGACCAGGTTCAGCAGGTTTACTGAAGCCTCTCGACCTCATGTCAAAGCTTTTTTAAGCGCTCAGAGCATTGTCACCTCTTTCTGGGCTTCCTCCAGGAAGGACGTATCCGTTCTGATCTTCCTCCTCTGCGTCAGGCGACGGGGTCTCTGGCGGCCCACCGGACATGCTGTCCCTCTGTGACACGTAAGCGCTGTCCTCACGTTGGCGTCTTCTTTTCAGACTTCCTGGCAAAGAAAAGTCCTCGCTCATCTCCATGTCCACCGCAGTGCCACAGCCCTCTGAGCTCTCAGACACGGTGCGCGCAGAGTTCAGTCGAGAACGGGACTGACACACAAAACAGATAATTTGAGATTAACCATTTAAGTAGTTTGAGTATGATGTGGGCTGATAAAAAAATAAAAATCTTTTTAATGGATCTACCTGTCCTCCAAAGCCTGGGGTCATGGGCAGGTATCCAGCCACGGTTGATGGATTGAGCACCACCTTTAAGACAAAAATCAATGAATGTTATGTGGATACAGATGAGCAGGCAGTGCATTTTCAGGCATAAAATCCTGGGAACATCAACACCGTCCCCTACTCTGTTAGTGTCGGTCCTGGAGATTCGGCTCAGACTCCTGGACAGGAGGTGAGGTCCTGGAGTCCCGCAGTCCGCCGAGGTGTGAACTCCAATGTCCTCCAGATCAAAGTCTAAATCATCCAGCTCATCCAGGTCTGCACTCCGCTGGGCGACTTCGTCAGGCGGTGAATCGTGTTGATTGCAGTCTTCCTGCCGAAACCAGAAAAATTATAGATGAGCATGCTGCGTTGGCACCAAGCGCTAAACAACACAGTGCTAGTCCAGGTGGGTCTTACTTTGATGACCAGGTAGCGAGGCGGGTCTCTGGCCATTCTGGTGAATTCTCCAGCCAGTTCCTTAAATGTTGGACGGACATTTTCATCGATCATCCAGCCTGGATAAGCAAGAAATAAGATCATTAACTGTTTTCTGTGGGACTGCAACCAGCCCAAAACGAGCTTCCACCTGTAAAATTAAAATGACTTACACTTGACCATCACCATGTAGACGTCGATGGTGCATATCTGAGGCTGAGAAAGACGCTCGCCCTTTTCCAACAGATCAGGAACCTCCTGTGGACGCATGGTGGAGTATGGCTCTGTCCCGTGAGACATCATCTCCCAAACAGTCACACCTAAGATCCAGAGGACAATGTTGAATCGATCTGAGGAAAACAGCTTTTAAGTTTGTAGAAGTGACCTGTTATACTTCCTTGAACAGGATGAGACAGATCTACGGGCGATACAAAACATGCTCATGACAATTTTTACACAAAATCATTCTTAGATCATGAGATTTTACTCTGTTCAGTTATGCCTATTTTGAGATCCTTTCAGAATGAGATGTTTTGGGGCCTCTTGTCACTTTAAATCCAAATGAGCTGCTGATGGCCAACTACTCGATTTTTACACTTCCACATGAAAATCGCTGCAAATGGATGTACAATTATACAACAGTACATCTTTGAAAAGCAGAAGTAGAGCCTCCTGCGGAGCCAGCAAAAATTCAGCAAGTGGTTTCTAGAAGGTAAGTCAACAACAATGCACTTGTGTTTTCCAGCAGCCATTGTACAGCACATACAGTGGAAAAACCAGTTGGCCAGATGTGCTGCAGCTCTGCTTGGGTTGCTAGGTAACTGTGGATCAAGTAAGAGGTTTTTGAAATGGTAAATTTATTGCTTAAGAACAGCTAGTTTTTTAATAGTTTGGTGATAGTTTTAGTGTTTGGGGGTCTTTTTAGACTTATTTGAGACCCAAATAGAAGTACAAAAACTTAAAAATGTGAACTCTGCATAACAGGTCCCATTTAAATAAAGTCAGTACTTGGAGCCTACCGTAACTCCACACATCACTCTGATGAGTGTATCTGCGAAACAAGATGCTCTCCAGGGCCATCCACTTGATGATTGGTGTCTGCAAATGTGAACAAAAAAAATTGCTTTTTGGAAATCAGTTAAAAAAACAGAAACAGTGGAGATAGAAAATAATAGATGTTAAAAGGCATAAAATAATTTTCCTAAATGTCTGTTTTTCTGTTTCTGTGTCCTACAACAGCTGAAAAAAATCATGCCCTTGAACTTTTTCACATTTCCATTTGTTACAACAAAAATCTTCAATGTACTTTTTAAAGATTTTAGGTGACATCAACACAAAACAGAACATAATTGAAAATTAGTAGAAAATTGAGGATTTAAAAAGAATCTTCACAAGAAAAAATGAATAAATCTTCATTAGTTCTTGCAGTTAAAGCTGTCAGTCTCCTGGTTTTAACATAAACTCTTCCCTGTCCCTGCACAATAATGCCTCCACCGTGTCTCACCATGACTCCTCTGACTAAATTACTTTCTTTTGAATGTTTAATGTTTCCCCCGCGTAGCCGGTGGGAAACTATAACTAGGATTTGTCATAACTTTGTTTCAACAACGGCATCCTTCTTGCTAATCTTCCATAAAGGCTGAATCTGTGAAGTTGAAGACAAACAAGCGTCCCACCAAACTTTTTCCACCTGAGCTGTGGTTTTCTGCAGCTCCCCTAAAGTTACTGCAGGCCTTCCAGCTGCTCTCCCAGTAGGTCTGTGTTATTCTGTCACATAAAATCCAAATAAAATACATAGAAGACTATAGTTGTAGTGTAAAAAAAAAAAAAGAGAGGAAAAGTTCAAGGCGTTTTGATACTCTTGATTAGCACCGTACATAACTCCTCCTATAAAACCCACCTTGCCCTCATTAAAAAAGTTTTTCTTGTCATCAGGATAGAGCAGGTCCGCCACGCCATAATCTGAAATCTGTGCTGTGAAGTTGTCATTGAGGAGAACGTTTCTGGCAGCCAGGTTTCTGTGGACAATCCTGTTTTCCTCCAGGTAATTCATTCCCTGATGGTGAAGAAGAACAATGTGACTCGTCTTTGAAACGTGTGTGTAAAACTAAAAAAAAAAAACAGAGTCTGCATTGGTCCTTTACCTTTGCTATCTGGACACACCAGTTGAGCAGCCTCTGTGGGCTCAGCTTGTTCTTGTTGCTCCTGACGTGCTCCAGCATGGAGCCCTGACTGCTGAGAGGGGTGACGAGTTGGAGGCTGTCGCCTGGACAGAAACCCAACGTCCTCACAACGTTGATGTGGTTCATGCTTCCCATCGCAGTCATGTGCTGTGGAGATCATTCCCGTTACATATTAAGACTTTAATATCTGAGTTTTCAGTCACATTTTTTTCAAACAGAATCCAGTTCTCTTCCATATGAGTTCACATGCTTTTCAAGCATCATTTCAGATGGATGGACAACACAAACATTTCACTGAAGTTGACTTACATCTGTCACTTTGTAGAAATTTTGTCGACCAGTGCGATCATGAATCGTCCTGATGGCAACAGGCAGCTTCACTGTGTCTCCCTCAGGGATCCAAACGCCCTACGACGTAAAGAGAGCCCAGCTTCAGACACTGATCAACAGGAACCAGATGTAGAAAACGAATGCTGCAATGTGCACCTTGTGGACGGTTCCAAATGCTCCATTACCCAGAGGTTTGATCTTACGCAGCTCCGAGGGCTTGAAGATCCGAGCGTGGACTTTCTCTTTCTCCTCCAAAGGTTCGAAACTCTGAAGACACACACAAAGCATGACTTTATGTTGCCGTCTTTAAACTCAGACAGGAGTGGGAAACCCGAGACGGATGTGCCGACTTACTTCACCACTCTCCATGTATCTCCTCATGGCTCGCTTACGACGGATGACGATGCTTCGGCGCCACAGAGTGGTCAGCACAAAGATGGAGAATGAAATGAAGAGTGTGGCGAGGACTCCCAATATTATGCCGGTGGTTGCATGTCTAATCACGAGAGTTTAAAGGGTGACATGCAATCAGAACCTCATGATTACCCAAATCAAAACTATAAAAGACGGATCTAAATAAGAGGATATATTACCCAGTCAGGGCTCGAGGAGCAATTCCCACACAGTCCCCGATTCTAGGGCCAGTACATCTGGAGAAAAAAATGCATGAAGAGTCAGTTTAAAGAAGGAAAATACACATGCAGGGATGCAGTTTGTAATCGTCACTCACCCTTGGGTGCAGTTCATGTGGCATGTCTCACAACGGCCTTGTTTGCTGGCATATTTAAAGATGACTCCCTCCCCGCCCATCACACCATCGGGACACGAGGAGACACAGTGTGGACCGTCCTGCAGGCTGGAGCATGCAACACACTGATCTGCTCCCTGGAGGTAGACAAAAGACACAGAGCGGAGACACTATTTGAGCCACGAGGGGGCAGCAGTGGATCTTTGCCCAAACTTTACTCTTCTTCTACTTTGACCAATTAGAGAACAACGAGGGTAAGAAAACAGCAAAGGGATCATACCGGCCCCGTGCAAGTCTTCATTCCTTCCTGGACTTTACATTCAGGATGACATGGCAAACACTCGCCTGACTGTGTAGCAAACTCCCTCCTAGTTCTGCATTAAGAGCAAAAAAATATATATATATAAAATTCAGCAGACTGCAAAAAGAGCTGAAATCTGAAAGGCACCCTGCTGAAACTTGCATTATTTATCCTAAATGTGACTTCTTTTTTTAAGACCTACCCAGTGAGGAACATGCAGTCTGACACACACGTCCCCCCACGGCTGTACTTGTTACAGGAAACACACTGATCCGGCCCCGCGCCCCAGCAGCCATCAGCGCACAAGGGGTCACACACATGGCCATCCACATCTGCAGGGGAGAAGAAAGACAAATCATTGTGGTGAAGCAGCCTCAGCGTCGCTGGAATGAAGTAACATCGGTAGGCGTGAACACAGAACTAAAATTACATTTTGCAACACAGGTCAAGGTGTACGAACTCTTGGCTGAAAGATGACGTGTTACCGAAATGAAGTGACTTTTTTTAATCCACAGATTCTAGTTGCTGTACAACTTCAACAGAAGATTTTGTTCCAGTTAGAAAAATATACAGCATGTTTAATTTCAAGTGATTTATGTTGCCTTTGTTAAACATTATTCATAAAGATTCGTGATTTTTAAGTGATGCATATGTTTTTTAAAAGTAAAAGAAAAAAATAAACTGTTTTAATTGAACAATCTAAAAGGATTTTACAGAACGAAAGGTCAGGAATTAAAACAAAATATGCCATATTGCCAAAAGTATCGTCACAAATTTTTCCTTGTATTCATCTCAAAAAAATTGGTGCCTTCATATGTGAAGGGTGCTATATATTTTGATTGGTGAGACAGTAAAAATGTCAAAAATGTTAAAAAAAAAAGTTTTATTTGACAGGCAAACTTATTTTAGTTCTTTTGCAAAGTAAAATGTATGCATTGGTTGCATTAGTTTGTTAGCAGGAAGCTTCTGTGTCATAAATTAGATTTCCATCTGTATTTTAATGCAGTTTTTCATCCATAAAACCACAGCGTTCAGGGTCACCTTAGCAACAATTTAAATTGTGAATGTTTTTAATAGTTTTCCCGGTGTTTTAATCATTTTGTTATCTCTTGACCAGGACTGCCTTGAAAAAGAGGTTATTGATCTCAGAAGGACTTTCCTAGTTAAATAAAATAAAAATAAAAATAAATTTAGCTTTCACCAGCACTGAAAAGGTTTACTAAATCCACTATGACACCACTACTCACCACACTGCTCCGGTTTCTGGTTTTCCTTGATGAGGCTCCTATTCTGCTGTTTCTGGGGCCTGGAAATGATGCGCATCCAGTTCACAGTGTTGTAGTAGCACAGATTCTTGTTTTTGGTGATATAGACACCGCCGTCATTCAACTTCTGCAGGGAGCGCAACCCGAGGGAGGTGAGAGACGGGATATTCATCACAAGGAAAGAGTAGCCCCTGAAACGGCAGGCGATGATGTGAATGCGTATTTTTGCATGAACAAAAATATGAATTGGACAAATGGCTTACTTTAAAAAGACTTGTTCTGTATTGTGTGGGTTCACTACGTTTAGGTTTTGCCATTTCAATAGAAAATATAAATACAGAAGAGTCTCTAAGTTTTGAGTTTCTTCTCTGAACTTTGTCACATCAAAGGCAAAACCAAAACTGATTCTGATTATTTCCAAAGGTCTCCTACATCCCTGTTTTAATTTTTGTTTCTTTAAAAGAAATTTCACATTTCATTTGAAAAGGCAAAACTTAAATTTGGGAAATCTCGAAAGGAAGTAGAGATTGGAACAAAACAGAAATTAATTTTATTTAAAAACATAAACGATTAGCAGAATAGATTGGGATTAATCTCCAAATATGAACAATCAAGTGAGAAATTAGCATTTTTGTTTTCCTTTGTAAAACTGGATACCACTTTCACAATGTAACAGATTTTGCCCAGGTTACCAGAAGAAAAAACAAAAAAAAAACCTTTAAACAGATGTGTCCACCACCAGTTTAATCTCACAATACCAGTATGGGATGAACACACACCAACACCAAAAAGAGGATGCACTTTGAGGTGTTTAACATACCTTTTGTTACGGTTCCCTCCACTACAGAAAGCAAAGATATCACATGACAAAGAAATAAAAAAGAAAAGCAGTTCAATTTAAGGCTTATTAATAACAGAACACAATCATGTTTATGAGTCAGTGGCTTCAGAGAAACAATGAGGCAAAGAAAGAAAAACATCAGCTGCTCACGAGTAAAGTTTTCTTCCTTGTATTGTTTGGAGGTTGGAAAAGACCGACAGGTTCGAGAGGCTTTCAGGCCACGACTGGATGTTGAGGTAGTCTGAAAATCAAGTTGTATTTCAGAGTCTCTAAAAACATGCAAACAATATCACAGCACCTTAAAAATACTCCTGCAGTTTAGAAACTCACCTGTAATCTCCTGCACAGTGTTAAAGACTTTCAGCTTTTCTGGATCGAGGGGTGGTATTTTTTCGTAAGGATCGCTTTGAGCAAAAAAGAAATGAAGACAAAAAAAATTATTTAATGCAAAATACCCTGAATGAAGCACTGAGAATAAAGCTTCATGATAAGCTAAATATAAACTGAGAATTTTCAGAGGGGAAGGTTTAGGTAACTGGTGCAGAGAGCAAAAATAACCATATGTATAGTTTTCCCTTTGCTTTTAAAATAGAACATGTTACTTAAAGGATTATTCCTTAACTATCAAAACTTATAGACTGTTGTGTGTGCATTATGTTTCTCTACTTCCTGTGCATCATGTTTCTCTACTTCCTGTGCATCATGTTTCTCTACTTCCTGTGCAGAGCCCGATGCAGACGGGGCTTGAGAAGTAACAAGAGATGAGCAGAGGAATGAACCCACATCTTAATGCATTTTGTCACATCATATTTCTATGATCATTGTTCAGGCAGGTGGCTGATACTGGGGCTGCTTTTAATTTAGATCTATAACAATTTTTAAGATTTCTTATCGAAATCAGACACAATCTTGTACTACTTTAAAGGTAAACACATTTAACAACACAATATAAGTTGTTAAGCGTTCTATAACAACCTTTAACTCATTTTATTTTGACGACTAAAGCAGGAATATATGTGAATGGGAAAAACATTGTTGGGAAACTGACACTGAGAATGAACTCGTTTATTGTGTCTGTAAATTTAGTTCTGAATGTTCAGCTTGCAACACAAAATAATTCATACATTTTAATTTATTCTTACCCTCTTATGCCAAGCACCGTAAAGTCAAGACTGCCCTTGATTACAGTGCAGTTTATAAAACTGTCAATGTTAGCTGCATCAACGGTTTTGCTTTTCTGTTTTTCTGTGCCGTCACAAACTGCAAAAAAAAAAAAGGGAAGAAAAAATACATAAAAAAAATAAAAACACCAAGAAACATAATACTATGGTGGCATAATTAAAACTAGTGATCAACAAAGAATTAATTTTACACTTTCAACCACAAGTTATAACTGCTCCATTGGCTTATTACTAGGTTTCAGACACACGATAGACCTAGTTTGGGGATCAGCAGGTTTTGGAATTTGCACTTTCAAAATAAGTTCACAGATGCTCTTTAAAACAAAGACCTCACGTTTCCTAATAGAAATAACTTAGGCATAGAAGATGTATTATTGCCATTTTAAAGGAAAGCTCACAGAAGCATATCAGTGAAAAGTTCTGATATAATAATTTGATTAGAGTTAGCTGGCACATTCCTGTTAGCTAAGACGCTAATGCTAAAACTAGCATTTTAGCCTACAATAAAGCACTGTTAGTGTAGTAGAAAGATTTAGTTTTTCTTTCCGAGTATTTTGCTATAAAATAAGACAATGTTACCAAATTAGGAAATGTTAGCATTTCCTAACATAGATTAGCATCATGTTAGCTATTGCTAGCTTATTATTGAATGCTAGGAGACTGTAGTGTCACAGATTATGTACATTATTGATATCTAACATGCTAATGTTGGTATGTCATCTAAAATTAACATTTAAACTTCTTAATCATTTTAACCCCCATTAGCATTGTAGATGTTAATTACTGGTGTTACTAGCTTGTCCTCCTTTACTAGAATGTTACCGTGTGCATTAAATCGTAATTTAGTGTAACAGATATTTCTTGTTATTAAAAGCAACATGCCAATATTGCTACTTATAAAGTGGTTACCTTTGGGGCAGAGACCTCTACAGGGCTCGCATCGCTTCGCTCCATTTTTGTCCACCTCCATTTTATCTGCTGGGCAGTTCCTTACACATGAGCTGCCATCCACAACAAAGTTGGCTGTTCAAAAACAGAAAACGACATTAATAAATACTTTGCACTGTGTCAGGGACTTACATTAAACTGAGCTAACACTGTTAACACTGTTAGCACAGCTAACATTAAACACTGAGATAACACTTATAGCAGCTTAATAACCAGAGCTTTATGACTATCACAACTGTGTTTAAATTGGTTTATATTTATGTGTGGGGACTCACGGGGGCACTGGGCCACACAGATAGAGCCATACTGGTATTTGGCATTGGGATTGCGCTCCATTTTGAATGACTGCTTGTTGTAGATCAGAGTCTGGGGACACTGGAGCACACACGATCCTGAGTTGTTGAAGTTCTTGCAAGCCTGTAAGATGCAACATAAAACAATAATTAGGTGCAAAGGTTGTGGATTTGTATACATGTTTTTAATTTTTTGCTACTTAAGTGGTTAATTGCCATTTATGACTGCTTTTATCATTTATTTAGAAACTTCTCTTTTTTAAAATGATACTGGAGATCATTAAGCAGTTCCTAATAAGTGCTTGTAACTGTCAAAGATCAGAGCAGGTGGAAATGTTCAGCAGCAAAGCATAGTGTCATTTGCATAAATTGCACCATTAAAAGACTTCGGTGAAAAAAAAAGACATTCAACTTCTGCGTGGGCTTTTTATATTTACATTTGTGCAGAAATACTTACATTTTCTCACTAAAAGCCTTTTTACATTAGTTGGAATAAACAGTGCAATACTTTGACCTAAAACTTTATCAAAAAGTTGATTTGTTCATTTTATATTTAAGCTGGTTTCTGTCTAAAATCTGTTTACTGTAAGTTTTAGACTCACAAAGCAGTCTGTATCCAGGGGCCCGTTGCAGCCACCAGCACATTCAACGTGGCAACAGTCGCTCGGGTTTCTTCCGAAGCATCGGCTGTTACACTGAGGCGCACACACGGTCTTTGTCACTGAAACAGAGAAGGAAGTTTGTTATCCTTCCAGTGAAGTGAGAGTACAATGTGGCACGCAAAAGTCAATGAAATGTGAATTAGCGTTGAAGTTTGAATTGGCATACGGTGAAAGAGTTAACTCATCAAGCTACAAAGAGTCGTCTTTTTCGCTTTTTTATTACGAGAGTTGAGTGGCAAAATTAACGGATAAGAGATAAAGATTTATTTTCTGTCACTCACAGGTCTGGCAAGAGTTGCTTCCTGGTCCCCAACAAGGCCCGTTCCCGCATGCTTCATTACAAGGCTCTGGAAAATATTTCTACTGTTAGTAGATGTAGTTTTACAAATGAAAGCAAGTGAAAACAAATCACAGCAAAACCAGGTTTAAACACTTACATCATACCTGCAAACTGATTTACTCATCAATCGTGGTTTTTGTTTGTACATAGGCATCTTTAAAAATTTGATATTATGAAAATATTCAATTATTTTGGTTACTCAATTCAATAAATTGAAGCCACAAACAGAATAGTCATTAGAGGAATGCGTTTTAAACTTAAATTTTTTCTTTACATATTTGTTGAAAGTGTCACTATGTCATGACAGTAAGAGACGGAGACAAAATCGAGATCCTCTGCCTTCTCCCGGTGCCAATGATGGCAGATAAACAGCTTTCCTGTAATCCTTTGCCATTACCACATTCACCAGCGCATTCATGAGGTTGACTGACGTCGCTAAGACACTCCTCCTGGCTCTGATTGATTTTGTTTATTGCTTTTGACTGGAAGTGTTGCATTTCTTCATAAAATAATAGCAGCACAGGGAGGATGTGGAGGAGCTCGATCTTTTTCACAGATTGTCTCGTAACATACTCTCACGACATGATGACAGCTTTAACAAAACGTATTTTTTCTAAATGTTTTTGCACATTAATTCAGACTCACTCTCAGGACCGTTCTTTTGGATCATAAGCTCAGCTGATGCATCCTTCACTATGTCGAACCAGTTCACCTGTGGAGCGTAACTCAGGTACTTGTTGTCGAATATCTGGACGCCTCCTTCAAGTATCTCTGTGGGCGGCACAAATGCAAATGTGTGGAAAAGAATGAGAATTATTAGAGCAAGCCCGGACAGGCCCATGACTCAACCCATCAGACATTGGCACTCGCTTTTTACTACAGCACATCTAAATGCAGCGCAGTGGTACAGAGCTCGTTACTTTGACAGTTGGGCGGTTGTACACGACACATTCCAGCTACCTCACCAACAGACGGCATTCTGGAGGGTGCGGCTTCACTGAGAGCGTGTGAGGGCTCCAACAGTAACTGAGGGCCATATCCAGTTCTTATCTGCTCTGACTCAGCCTCCCACACTTTAAACATACATAGCATACAGCATACCTGTGAGGTTTGTCAAGCCGAGCTCCTGAAGGCCGTGTTGACCATCTTTCTGGTAGTTGAGCATCACGGCCAAGGCATAGCGGTCCTCATAAAGATTGTTGCCCCTGATCACACGCAGGTTATCGAGAGGGAGACGGCTGAACTCGTTCATAGCGAACACAACGTGGCCCGTCACTTCCTTTATAGACTGCAAGGTTCAGTAGTAGAAAACACACGTTAGACAACAAAGCATCACTTAAATGCGTTTCAGTCACAAATAATGATCTCATAGTGACATCATCTCCACTGATTTGGTTCCCGACTTCTCGGGGAACCTCAGGGTAGGAATGTTTCTGGCACCGGTTGATTATACATCCATGTCTGGACTGGTTAGTGACATTCTTCTAGTGACACATCTGTGAAAGGATTACTAATAATCTGCTCTACTCAGAGGCCGATGTTCCCAGGCTCACCTGCAAGAAGCTGAAGTCCCGGGTGTGCTGCATCAAGATGATCTCAAGGTTTCCCATCACGATGTTGCAGCCGGTGTATCGCTCCTTCATCAGTTTGTAGTGGTTCTCTGGGTCTCCTGTTGTGCTCATGCCATTTTGGGTGCCAGAGCAAACAGTCACTGGAGAAATAAAACAAGAAACTCCTATTATTTCAAATATTTCTAAATTTTCCATTGCACATTTAAAAGAAATGCTCCATTGCTCTTTTGCAGACATGCAAAAGACATACGTTTCTGTGCATTACGTTGTGGGATAGCAGGCAAACCTGTCAAACCGCGACAGAGCTCATCAAACTTCAACCATCCAATTATTGCATCAGCAAAATGGAGATTTGCTGATGCATTTTCATAAAAATGAAAAGAAGCCATATACAAAGAATCTCAGCGGTATTTGGCGACATGACACCGGTGCTCCGCCATAGACATGGCCTCCGCCACCATGCGGAAGTAGAGCAAACCCCAACAACCAGTGTTATAATGGCGGAGGTAGTAAAACTCAATGAGTTACCCAACCCAATACACTTTTGGAGTAATTTTTGCCTCATCAGTGCAACAGTGAGGTAAAGGCGGCGGGCAAGAAAATTCTCTAATGAGTCCTACCTCAGGTCTGTGAGGTTATTAGTGGGAAACAACGGAGAAATCAACGATAAAGCCCAAGAGGAAAAATTATGTGGTCTGGTTGGATCTGAGTGAACGCTGTGTTGGACACATTTTGCACGTACAAAACGGGTGAGCAATGACTTAAATAATACTGGCTTGTGAAAACCTGCCTTCAGGAAAATGCTTAAAAATAAACAGTAGCGTAAGAGCTCTTGGATACATCAGTCTATGTTTTTTCATGAGGCCAAAGAGCTACCATTGGAATTTACACACATAAAATCAAGCATAACTACCTTCACTCATTGATCTGGAAATGATTACATGTTTAGCATTGTTATTTTAAGCAGTCTGAGCTGTGTTTATTTGAGTTTATCCTTGATCCCTTAGCACGGAGCCGTTGTTACGTCAATCCGCGTTTCCCCATCAGATACGGTTCCCCGTTTCCCCATCAGATACGGTTCCCCG
>NW_015113296.1:56206-87956 GCF_001443285.1 Poecilia latipinna | reverse complement strand
CGGGGAACCGTATCTGATGGGGAAACGGGGAACCGTATCTGATGGGGAAACGCGGATTGACGTAACACCGTTAGCAATTAGCACGGAGCCTTGAGCCGTTAGTCTTGAACCGTTAGCAATTAGCACGGACCCTTGAGTCGTTAGCTTCCAGATAATATATTACATTGTTTAGGATAAAACTGAATATATGAGAACGGGGTACCTACGTTTGTCTTATTTATTAACTTGTGTTTAATTGTTTGCCTATTTAATCGCACAAGGCTTGATTTGACTATCAAGAAGTGTCGTTATGACAAAAAATGTAATGTTTACTAACAGTTACCTTCCTGCTTTCTAGTTGCCGTTGATCAGTTTAATTCAACTCGACTTGAGGCGGGTTGCAGGCCATTATCCATTTTTTGCGTTATTCTAGGCTCATTTGGTTTTTGGAAATATAATAAATTGTATTCCACCCTCTAAACGTTTTGGGTAACGGCTGTCGGGATTGCATACGTCCACTGACATCTTGGACCATGACCTCCTATTACTTTCCTCGAAATCTCTCTGGCCGCAGCGTGTTTGTTATGATAAACACTGTCAATATAGACCTTTTTCACGCTTCCGTGTTTTAA
This sequence comes from Poecilia latipinna, assembly GCF_001443285.1. Classification (NCBI taxonomy): domain Eukaryota; kingdom Metazoa; phylum Chordata; class Actinopteri; order Cyprinodontiformes; family Poeciliidae; genus Poecilia; species Poecilia latipinna. Next base: position 87,345 of record NW_015113296.1, on the reverse strand, counting down.
AGATGTCGGAGGTCAGTTCCTCCCATAGCTATGACTGGTTATGAGTTCCTCCTGATACGGAGCGTACACTTGCGAACAAATTGCCACCGCTGATTGGTCAGTTGCTGACAAACGCCCTGGAATGATTGGGAGGGGATTGATATACGTCCTCATGGGGGCGGAGCCAGCGTCAACAGCTAAGGCATGGACAACCAACAGGCTACTTCCTTCAACAACAAATATGGCACCATTAACAATTTGCTCTCTTGTTAATGGTGCCAGATCCTGTACATTTGAAGATTTTTTATTTTGAAATAAGTTTCGAAAATATTTATAATTTTCCCCATACTTCCCAATTATCCACTGCTTTGCACTGGTCAGATAAAATCCTTAAAATAAACTGAATTTTATGGGATAAAATGTGAAAGTATTAAAAGGGTGTGGATACTTTTGCAAGTCATTGTATTTATCTCTTCATATTCTTCATATTAAGAATCACCAGAGTGTTTTCTTATGTAAAATGTGTTCAGATGCATTTGAATATAGAGTAAATGCAACTTCATTGTCCCGCAAGGGGGAAATTCATATCTTTAGTTGTTTAGAAGAGAAACAGCACAACAAATAACTCGATGATAGACACTCTTATGGATGTCTTAATGAGGGATTCATGAGCAAACAGTGTGCTATTTTCACAAAGACCGTTTTATGCCATTTTACTACAAGAGGGTGTGTTTGTGTTGGTGAAAATGAATGAATCTACTGTAAGAGTGTGAAACAAGTTGAGAATTGTGTTCAGGACACGTCCTTCTGCCCATCAAACACCCAGAGCCTTGTTTATGGTCTGTGGGAGTTCACCCAGTCAGCATCACCATGAGGCTGCTTTGCTATTCAAATACCAGGGAAACACGGGAGACGATGCAGAGAGCAAAACAAGGACGACAAACTCAACATGACCAAGTGTCGCGTAGAAACACGCAAACACAAAAACACTGCTGCCAGCCACATTTAGTGACACAATAAATGACCTTAAAAAAAAAACTTTTATAAAAACAGCTTCATCATAGCTTCTTGTTTACATAAATATTTGTTTTTAATCAAATCACCAGTGGTGCAGTGACAACATAGAAGAATGATCGACCATTTCTTTTTCTACAGTCTTTCTACATTGATCAATCTTGACTCCATTATAATCTCCTTTGTTCTGAGCACTGAGATGGAAAAAGATTATTTTGTACCAGATGACCAAAGCATAGTTAAAACTCATATGGTTTAACAAAATATTCCTGTGTTATTTATTTTAAAGGGAACTAGCTAGTTTTGCAACTTGCACTGAAACATGTTCAGCGAGTTTTAGTGACAGTTTTGGGGGGTTCACGTTAATAAGTTATAAATATGTAAGACACACAAGTTGAATTTTTAAAAAGTGTATTTTTGTGATTTCTAATCTGATTCATGCTGAAAGGAGAAAGACTGGCAAAAATTATGCATTTTATTGCTACAACATAAAAACTATGTACAGCTAAAATACACCGATCATTCTGAAATGTAAACATTTTAAATGCATTAATTTCTTATTATATTGAACAAAATAACTCTTTGAGCTGCAAAGTTGTTTATTGTGTTCATCTCAACAAATTCCTGACATTTTGAAGACCATTTATAAAACACAGGAAACCAGACTCTCAAAAACCTGTGAGTCAAAATAGCAGGCAGGCAGCTAACAACAGGATCAACAAGGACATAAAAGACTAATGATTATTAACTCTAGAGCACAGCCAGGTCAAAGCCCACTGTACATGTTCTTCTTTTATTAATTAATGAAAAACATTGCGAGGGTTTCATTTCACAGGAATAACCGCCTAAGTTATTATTTGAAGCATTCAATTTTGGCTAAGTCTCCTGGAAATTAAACTATGTTAATGCAAAGTCCCCTGAAGGAATGGAAAAACCACTCCGAGTGTGTTCCAAGTGCGGCAACGAGCTTATCAGTGATTATAAAGCCATTCTGAAAGTTGTTAAAGAGTTTCTGAGAACACTGGGTTCACTGGGTCTGACTTGGTAACAAGAACATAAAAGAGTTCACCCACTGAGGAAAATAAAACAAAAAAATCTCTTTGCTTGATGATTTTCTTATTCAGAGGATTTTTCAGTTTCGATCTGTCACCTTTCTGACATAACAGGTTTGTTTGTTTATTCTGTTCAAAGATTGTTTTTCAGAAGTGGTATTATAAGCTCTCACGAACAAGACATTATGTTAGGCTTGCCCAACCTTTTCAGATGGAACATAGTCATCAACATCCAGTTAACTTAGTAATCTCAATCTAAACACGGAAAAGGGTTTACTGGGGATGAGCATCACAAACTGAGTTCTTTTATTTTTTGAGTTTTGCATTTTGGCGAACTGAAAACCAGGATAACCAAAGCCAAACTTTTCAGAGACAATGTTTGAATCATTTTCTACGGAATCCGTAAGTGAGGGACTGTTAAAAAGGTAACGTATAGTGCGTGCCGTTAATAATTTTCTTATTTGTTATAAATCCAGATTGGTCCGTCTGGTGGGATGGAGACAGTCCAAGAGCGGCCAAGCTAAAGCCCATTTCTCCCATTTTACAGCTTCTCCAGTCTCCAGAATTTCACAGTAGTTTTAGGATCCTGTGCTCATTTTTCTTTCCTCTGTCTCTTCTCGATCACAAAATTTCTCTTAACTGGAAAAGCTTGACATGTGCAGTTTCTAGTTGGTGTTTGACAGGTAGGATGATTGGTTGCACGCCATCAACTAGTTTGAGTTCCCATGCAAAAATCCAGCAGCTTCTGTGTAAATAATGGGCGAAAGCAAAGGTAAACAACGGTGTAATTGCTCATGAAATAGCCTTTGCATAAACCACAATGATGTTTTTGAAACTGGAGATCTTTTTAAGACGCTAGAAGTCTAATGTGGTCTTGGTTCCTTTTAGAGGATCACTAGCTTCATCCTCCAGGACGAGTTGGTTTCATACTAAGCAAAGACTCCAGGAGTTATCTGTTGCCACTAAGATCTTGACTTCCAAGGTCTTTAACAGGCCTTACTTCGAAGATCTTTCTTTTGTATAAATCCAGTTCAGTTAGACCCAGAAGATTAATCAACTGGCTATACATCTACAGACTTCTGCCACCTTGGAAAATAACTTTATAGCAATTCATACAAACTCTGTTTTTGTACCTTTAAGGTATTTTCCCATTTTTCTTCAGTTATTTACACATTAGAATATCTTTTTTTTTTTTTACACCGGAAATAGATGTTGGATGTGGTGCACCACCAATGAGCGTCCTTCTGAAACATGTTGAAATGTTAAGCTCAGAGTAACTACCATTAGAAAAGCATAAAACTCAATGAGACTGTAGTTGTTTTAAGACAATGAAGCCCACTTTGGACTTCTAGGTAACTTTACCCACCAACCAACTAATCTGGATTTACACTAAACCATTGCAGGTAATTTATAAAGAGCTCATAAGCTTTTACCAGAATCTCAATTCAAAAGTCTCGAACTATTGCTTTAACTCTTCTTGGGTTTCCTCCAGTTTCCACAGTGTGAGATTTATTCCTGCAATGAAATATTATACAACTGCTGTTTAACACTGTTTTTCAACCTCTAGTGTACCGTGAGTGGTCGTCAGGTGTGCCGTATTTTCCAGACTATAAGCTGCTACTTTTTTTCTGCACTTTGAACATGCGGCTTTTCTGTGGATTTTTCTTCAACCACCAGGGGGCTCTTTAGCAGGAAGTGAATCATTGGAAGTCAAAATTGGAAATCAAAGAAGGACACACAAATTTTCATTTAGAACAAGCACATGCTAGCAGCAGGCACGACGGAGAAATGTTTTCAAACTCATATGATGCAGCTTCTAAGTTGAGGAGTGTCGATCTGGCAGAACAGGAGGGAAATAGAGCCGCTGCACGTAAACTCGGCGTGAACAAAACCGGATTTGGAGACGAAGAACTGCATCCTTAATATATCCAGCAGTTATTAGGACGCAGCCCTCTGCTGCCCTCTGCTGGGTCCTTATGGGAAACCGAGAGCAGCAGAGATACCAGCGGCCTGTAGCCCGGTGCGGCTGATAGATGTAAGTTTCCAAGGGGGGCAAGGGGGGTAAAAAAAAATTTGAAGGTACGGTTTATAGTATGGTGCACTCATAGTCCGGAAAATACGGTAATTGGTCTTAAAAGATTTTTTGAAAACCAATTAATTATCTGCAAATAATGCCATCTTTGAGTGTCTTTGCTGTAGTAGTGACTAGCGGCGTAATCATGTAATTTTATTATCACTAGATGGCAGTAGGTACAGAGCATTTTACATTAAAACAAGAGAATTAGTGATGCATGAATGCTACTTCATTCATGCATCACACACGACAGTGTTGTGGCACTGTTCAGGTGTATTTTTGAAGTGGACATGTTAAGTGCAATTTGAAATAAGAAATGTAAAATGATAAAAATAAATTTTTGTGTTCATTTGATTCCTATTCAAGACACTTTGATAAGAATGACTATATATATATAATATAGGCGGCTACAGAGTATCTTTGTTTACATTTTTGGTTGGTGGTGTGCCTCGTGATTTTTTCAATTAAAACAATGTACCTTGACTCAACAAAGGTGGAAAAACACTGGTCTAACAGGAAGTGTTGTGTTGGATGTTGTTTTTTGACTAACGCCAAGCTAGAACGACAAGTTATGATTTCTCAGAGTTTAGTATTTCACTTTAGATGAGGTGAGATGGAAAACTAAAGGAATTATAAGGAAATTCATACGCCAGAGCTTCAAGCTAGCACTCTGTGACCCATTTCATGTGTGACTGATCTGCATCGGTGATTCATGACTAGTGCAGGTTTAACGTGGGATGACAGGTCACATCAGCAGCTTCTTTCAAGGAAGAGCGAAAAAACAGCACTTCACAGAGGGCGTTATTTGCAGTTCCTCCAACAAAAATTGTTTTGTTAGCTTGTTGCACTTGCTACATACCTGAAAAGTGCATGTGCGTGCATGCATGTGCAAACACACGGAAGAGTCCTGTTTTATAAACTTGTCACACTTCCATGTTACTGGATTCTGTTACATAGCTGTTTTGCCAAGAAAGAAAAAAATGTGCAACTTTTGGTTATTTCTTTTCATTTTGCTTATTTTGTTTAATTTTAATGCATCTGTGTTGATTTGTGTATCACAATGTATTTATTTTTTCAGATTTTCAGGTTGCTACTCCCCTTTTATTTTATTCCTAACATGGTTTCTGTCATTTTTAGTCATTCTCAATTAGTGTCACAATTCATGCCTGTGCCACGCTCACATAATCAGACTAACCCTATTCTTGAACCAGTAATCACCCTTCTCTGTATTTATACTCCTGGTTTGCATTCAGTTTTTGTCAGATCTTCCCTTTACCTGCTCAGAAAACAGAAAACATAACAAAAAGTTGTTTGTGAACCCTTCTCATGTTTTCAACTCTTAAGCTAGCTGTACATATTTTCTGTTTCTATAGCGAGCTGCTACGTTATTTAACGTTTTTTGTAAATGCTTGCTTGTGAAGGGAGTGCCACGCGTCAAGCATTCAAAGAAAACCCTCCTGCAGCCTATATTTGAAATTATATGACTTTACGAGCCACTCGACCGTAATGCTGTTTATCTGTGAGCAGCTTGATGTTATCAGTTGATGACTGAACTGTTGACTATATGGCGCTTGAGCTGCCTGAAACACCTGTGAGTGCATTATGTTCCAGAATTTTCCACCTGGTGTAGTATGCAGAGTATGCATGTGGAACAGGGTGACAAAGCAGAGTAAAATTACACAGAACATAATGTGACAGATATGGTATGTTCACATTTACATAACACGCAGACCGCAGATTTTTTTTTCCTTTTTTTTTTCTATCAAAGGAGGACTTCCTGAGTCAGCTGATGGATGATGAAGGGGAAAAAAAGGATGAGGTGAAAGGCAATGAGTCAATACAGAAGCAGGGATTAACACAATGGCTCTACTCTGAGTGAAAAGCAAGAGTAGATGTGTGTCTGCAAACAATCTGTGTATTTTTCCCACTCTTCAAAAAGGCTGCCAAGTGGTGGAGCCTCACTAGCTATCAAAAGCCAAATGAACTCTCTGTTGCATGGCATCACTGCCATCCCCTGCGCTAACTTGTAACCTGACACAATAATGAAAGCATAGCGTGGATCGGGTTTGGCTGTTTTTTTTTTTTTTTTTTCCATTCATCTGTTACCAAGGCTTCAGCTCTGCAAAACAACAGAGGGGAAGGAAGAAGAACAGAGGGAGGAGGAGATAAACAAGTTCAATAGAATCAGAGGAGACGCTGACTGTTGTAAACAGAAACTTGGCACAGCGCAGAAGAGATTACTGCATACCTTGAGTGCACGCTCATGCATCTGCAAACACTAGGAAAAATACCTGAACACACAAGCTGGTTCACTTCTGTTAACTCGCCTGTTTACAGGCACATGTTGTGCATAAATGGAGTTAAAGATCCTCGTTATGTAGCCAATGTGAGCGACTTTAATGAACTTGCAAATGAGTTACTTCACATCAATCACTGCCATCAAGCTCAATCCCAGGTTTGCTTTTCGGTGTATGTATCTGAAAATCACTCTGACAATATCTAATGAAGTTATTTTTTAAATCTTTGTTCAGGATGTTTAATTAACCTTTAACATTTGTCAGTAAAAACAAAAGTCATGCACTGTTCCTTATTGCACAATGACAACATTAATAAAGGAAACCAAACTGACAAGCCTGCAACATGTTTGAGTTGGATTGGATAACATGTTATCCTGATTTTATGCTTAAAAGGATGAGGAAAGCAATTAGTTAAAGCCATTGCTTCGTAAGAGAAATGTGCAGAAATACAACACTGCATTTATTTCCAACTCTGTGTGTAAAATCCTTTGAAATGCAGGAATGTTTTATTGTTAGCACTAAAAAGTTACAACTTTTCTTCGAGTGTTGGAGATTTTGTGTGTGCTGGTAAGATTTACAAAGAACATCATACAACCTTTGTTTCAGTGGCTTTTGACCTTTTATAATAAGTGATCAATTAAATTATTTGGCATTAATTATTAATATTTTTTATTTCCTTGACTGCAGATATGTGAAACTTGTCAGTTTTTTGTATCCTTTTCTTGACTTAACACATCTGCTTTGTGCACATGTCATCTTCTCTTATTTTTTCCATTTTGGACATTTAATAAGATAATAAAAAATACTCAAACTCAAGGTTGGATATTTCAGAAATGTTTTCAAAGTGATGCTAGTTTATTAAAAGTAAATGTATGTATTTATTTTTTCTTTTTGCATATTTTTGCTTTGGGAGACAATAAAGGTGCCAAGATTTTCAGTGTAAGAGTGTTTGATTGTAAAATAAATACAGGTAAACTTTAAGATTTTAGTTACACATGTTTGACATGAGGAGTGATAAAAGTGAAGCACTATGTCATTTAAATGTTAAGATTCTGGCTGATATTTTCCAGACACATTGATCTCACTTGAAAAGCACGTTTTCTAGTCTGTCCCGTTTCAAAAGCTGCCTAAAATAAATGGGCCTCCATGTCACGTCACATTTAAATCGACTTCCAAACAAGACGTCATGGTTTACTGTGTCTTGGATTATCTGTTTAACTTACACATGACTGAAAGATGAAGGTAATTCAGAAAGGTGTTTTTTATGGGAATAGTTAGGTATTTCAGTTTTGCGTAACTAACAATGTGTTAGTTACTGAATTTACTTAAATAAAGGTTGAATTTTTCAAAACTGTTCCTGTGTCAGAGCATGGAAGAACGATGTAACTAGTCATTAATAAAAAGTTCCTTTACAGTTCAGTTTTAAAAGTATAAATAAAACAAACACTTCAGTTACATTTATGTGAGACACTATTACAGTCATTATTGTTGAAGTAGTGATTTTATTAAAAACTAAATAATGGATATATGGATAATTTTTTTTTTTTTGTGGGATTCCCCCCCCCCCCATCTACTGACATTTAAACTTGTATTTAACTTTCTAAAACTTCTTTCTAAAACCAATACAGTATCATGCTACTGCAAGAAACGCTCATCTTTATGCAGTGAATGTGGCGGGTTGATGTAAAACAAAAATGAATATTGAAAATTTGTGTTAAGATTTGTGGTAAAAACAAAGGCTAAAAAATCAATGAATCCTAAAACATTTTGGAGTTAACATTTGAAATTTAAATAACATTGCCAAACTTGTCAAATAAAAGGAGAAAATTAAATAACCAGCTAAAAAAACCCCAGAAAAATCATGTGAACATTTTGTGCTTTAGCCTCCAGGCCTTCACTAGCGAGGTGAGCTAACGCTGCCCTTCTTCACCAGAAACATCTTTTGTTCGTTACATAAACTTTGGGCAATTCTGGTTCGATTATTTAGTAAAGTTTCATTCCTACTGAATGAAAAAGCTTCCCGGATCAAATATTAGAAACTAATACCTTTTCTTTCATCTGTTGCTTTCATGAAATCTTTTGAGAGTTTGACGTTTACCAGAGGCTCTGTCACCTGAGCAATCGATGACCTCATGTTCACATTGTTGTCTTCACAATCAGAGACACTTTAGTCACTAACAGCCAGGTGGCAACAAGAACACAAGGTCAAAGTTCACACACACAGATTCAAATCTCAACATGCCTTCGCCTATACACTCAAGAAGCAACATATTTACTCAAGCACTGCACTCCTCTAAAGTGTGCACTGGGATTGTTTAAATCTTTTCCTCTCAGGTAAAGAAAGCTCTGTCAGCCTGGAGCAAAGGGAAGCATTTACTCAGAGCCGGCCCAAGGTAGAAGTGAACTAAGCCGGTGCTTAGGGCTCTCAAACTATCGGGAGTCTTCCCATTGAACCATAGGATAACATTTTTTAGATTTGCTAGTGAAAACAAGAGTAATTTTCAGTTTGCTTTAAATATTTCAGATTAGATTAATTAACCAATTTTAAAGTGTTTAAAAGTAATATTTAAGGGAATTAGCAAGTTTTCGTTGTATAAAGTGGTACTTTTGTGATGCATCTCAGCAAGCAATAACCAAATCATTCATGATTGTTTTTTAAACTCAGCCAGTTAGATTCCGCCCCTTTCCCAGATTTCACCAAACCTGTATATAAACACTGTTAGCACTGATGTTTTTAGCCCCCAAAGCTAATTCTGCCTAAGGCCCTGTAAAAGCTTGGACTGGCCCTGTCTTTAATCTGCTACTGGAAACCCCAAATTAACACACAATCAGTTAGTCAACATTTTACCCAGCAACAAGTGAAGCAGCATATTTGTATTTTGATGTTAATCTATGTTTATGTTAAAAAATTTGACATTTTGTATAGAAAATTACTACATACTAATACTTACAATACTATATTTACATCATAAAATAAACAAATACATAATTACACACAGCACTATTTTGTATCCAAATATAAGAAATAATCAAATTGCAGCTTTTCTTTATTGATCATTTGATTATTTTATTTGTAGCATCTCTAAAAATAGTTAAACAATGATTTCCACATAAAAATCAAAATGAGTTTTAGTTTTAAATTTGCTGTCTTTTAATAAAAAATAATAATAATAAAAAAAAACACAACACAACCTACTTTCACCAGAAGTCACTTTTAGTGAACAGAGTCCATCTATGTCTGACTTAATCTGAGAATAAATCCAGTTTCTCTGTGAAGCCCTCAGAGATTAAGTAGAAGACTTTAATGAACAGCAGACATGTGAGAGAGAAAGTTTTGGAGAAGTTGAAAGAGAAGTTATGTTATAAAATAAAATCCCAAACTTTGGATATCTTACACAGTTTAATCTATTAGCCAAGTAACCACTGGCAACTCTGGAGAAGCTGCAGAGATGCTCTGCTCAGGTGTAGATAGATAGATAGATAGATAGATAGATAGATAGATAGATAGATAGATAGATAGATTTTCTCTCTTTTACTTGACTAGCAAGCCTGAATAGTTTCTCTACTATTGATTGAAACAAAACAAAGGTGTTTTCAACATTTCTTAGATAACCTTTCCACAATCTGGGGCACATACTTTGGCCTGACTGTGACTCCCGTGGTGGTTAAAAAGGTTGGGCTCTGTCGCAAAACCTTGAAACAATTGAGACAAACATGATAAAGCACACAGAGTCGTGGGAGAGGTGCAGGTGACTCACAGCAAACAAGTTTCCCTTTTTGGGAAAGGGTTTTTTTTTTTTTTTTTTTTTTGAAAAGCAGGTGTCCTCCCACCGCGATTGAAGCTCTGTCTGCTGTGGGAGTAGGGCTATCGCAGAGTAAATGTTTTAGCTTATTAATTAGGAACATAGTGTGTGGATGCCTATGTGTGTGTGTGTGTGTGTACCCACCTCCATCCGTGTCAGCGCAGCAGAGCTGGAGAGCGCACAGCAGCAGGACGCAGAGCACCTGCTGCACCTTCCTCATGAGAGCAGTCATCCTCATTCAAATATCCAGGCTCATGAATTTCAAACAAACATCACAAAATCATCTAGAATGGGGGAAAAATATTCCTCTGTCATCCAAAGCTGTCCTGCGGGATTTCAACCCGAGACTGTCCATTTAGATCAATAAATTCCTCTTCGACTAATTCCAGTTGGCGTTTCCTCTTCTTTACTCCTCCTCGCTTCCAGGAGAGGTAAGGTTCAAAATCGAGCCCGTGTTTTCAGCTCGGCTTTGAGCTGTGAGCTGGAACTTTACGAGCCGTCTACTCCGGTCTGACCTGGAGGAATCACTACGACTCAGTGACAGCAGCCAATCAGCGGCGGGAGCGGCGCTTTCTGCGGCACTGATTTATGTGGGCGGGGCTTGTGCGCCTACCTGTAACCCGGACTACAATCTCAGACTACCTGACGCTTCTTTTTAGCCGCACTAAATGTTTTAGATAATCAAACAATTTTCAAAAAGCAGATTTCAGATGATTATTTATGAGGAGTTAATTAACAACTAAAATATTAAGTGTTCAAATAGTTTCTCTGCTATCAGGCTATTCTTTTATTTTTATTTCCTCCAGATCTAATTTTCAAGAAGGACCTGGGCAGAAATCTGCATCACACAACAACCTGGCATGTAAAACATGTTCAATGTTTTTATTTTTAAGTCGTTTGAGTATTTCCTTTTCTTCTTCTGATCAATATGGAGGTTTTGTTGCATTACATTTGGATACATACAGACAAATTCAAGCATTTAGTGTATCATTGAACTTTTAGAGTATCATTAACTTCATCAGGAAGTGAAATATTATGTAAATTAATCACACGCAGACTGATGTTTTGAAGCTTTTATTTCTGCTAATTATTATAATTTTCCACTTACAACTAATGATAAGATGATCTTTAAGATTAGAGCAAAAAAAACAAAAAAACAAAAAAAAAACACTTGAACTTAGACTTAAAGTATTTTAAATACAGAAAAAAGGCTTGTTCAGAAATGGTGCTTTTATTCTGACAAGCATCATCAGATACATATTCCAAAGTACTGAATATGGCTGTGTGTTATGTTTATGTATGATTCATTAATAGTTTGGTTTGAGAATGCACGTTTGAAAATGAAAGAGTTTTTCACACCAACCTCGACCTGTGGGTCCAGGGTTTAAGGTCCCATTAAGCCTAATAGATTTAATTGTCCTATGATATTTAATAACTACTTCTTCCACTCTTGGCGGCAGCAACTGCTTTCAAGTGTTTGCAATAACTGTATTGTAAAAAAAAAAAAAAAAGTCTCTAGTTTACGGTAAAATACAGGCAACTGTGGTTGCCAGAATTTTACCATATAAATACAGTAAAAAATTGTATTTACACGGTAAAATTCTGGCAACCACAGCTGCCGGTATTTTATCGTAAATTACAGACGGTTTTGTTGTTGTTGTTGTTGTTTTTTACCGTGTGGAGAATCTCTGACTGAATTGGTCTCTTCCTCTTCAGTCTTCAGCTTCTTTAGGGACATGATGTTTTTTAAAATCTCTTCAGCCTCCTTCATGTTGGCAGACAGTTTTTATTTAGATGCTCAGTCAGTGATCATGCCTGAGACTAAGTAGTAAAACTGAATCATAATTGGAGAAATCATTTATCAAAGATTAATAATAATAATAATAATAATAATAATAATAATAATAATAATAATAATAATAATCCATGGTTTAAAAATCTGGTACTTTTTCACACAAGGTTGGGTTGGATTGATTTTATACATTTAATACACAGAATCATGATTGTTTTGGTTTAAAAAAACTAATATTTGTTTACTGATCTGAAATATTCACATGTGATTAATAAACAACAAACAGAGGAACTCTGTAAAGAATAAATACTTTTTACAGTACTACAGAGCTGCATTTCTTTTTCTTGCAGCATGGTTCAAAATGACATTTGCTACATAAGTAAACTGGAGTTTTAAAAATATTTCTGTACTTTTTGTCACTTCTCAGTTAAACACTGGCCACAGAAAGTCAGAAACAGTAAAGACTTTGAGAAAAAAGCCGTTAGCTGCTATCTGAGTCTGGTTCATCGTTGTTCAACATGAAACTGACCGAAAACATTTTGTAAAATACGTAGTTTTCTGTGTTTTTTTCTTGTCACAGGTTGTTTTTATATTTTTACCATGCAGTGTGAAGAAGCTGATTGTGACAAAACAAAAAGAAAAAAAATGACAGAGTGACTGAGTTTATTAAAGCAGGGTTTCATCTGGTTTACAGGTAGATAGGTTGCATTAATGAAGTAGAAGCTTGTATTTGACCTCCGACCTTTTGGATTCTTTGCTAGGGTGGGTCGCTTCCAGTTGCTTTACCTCCAGTAGTCCAAAGTGAACGCTGCTGACTAACCAGCACAAAACGACGAATTGAATCTCATGAAAAATCTGTAGCAAACTGAAGATAAAACATTGGAATCTGAGAGATTTGCAAAAGAGGAATCCGCTGGGATTCCCCAGGAGACAAGAAGGGGAAAACAAAAAAAAAATAAATCAGGAGGTACGTTTGATCAGCTAGCTGTAGATTTTTGAGGAGGATTGTAAAGTAAAATCATATGATTTTGTCCTCAACTGCAAATCTAATGGATAATCTGCGGCAGAAATTTCACTTGATGCGCTCTCTCAGTCAGACTGAGCTGCAGAACCGATGGTGTCAGAACCAGCCTCATAAGGTTCTAACAAAGGGGAGAAGATGTGTTGATTTTAGCAGACAAAGTTCTTATTCATGTTTTGTACATGAATAAGTAAATAGACAAAAGACAATAAACAGCATCAGCAAGTCAGGAGTGCAGAGAGTGAAAGTAAGACTGTACAGGTGTTGCATGGTAAATTAACAAAATATATTATCAGAATTACGCATAAAAAGTTTTTATATTTAAGTGGAAATAGCTAGCTATGATAAAAACTGCTCATTATACATTGCGTCCAAGAGAAACAGACGACATTCACACTGCAGCATGAAGTGATCTAAATCCTTTTTAATTTTTTTGGCTTTATGAGATTTGTATTTGATCTTTTTGAACGACACAGATCCAGTTTTTTCAAACGCGACCCAGGCCACTTGGATATGTCGTCCTAAATCTGATGCGTATCTAATCTTTTCAGATGTGACCCGTGTCAAAATCTCCATGAAGTTTCATCAGTATATTTTATTGATGTGCCAATTTGTAACAAGAAAACTGAAAAATGACAAGGCTGCAGCTGTTAATGGTCAGCAATGTGATCTGTAGTTCTTCACTAGAGTGGGTCTCTTATAAACCAACTTGTCCATCGTGACAAATTGCTCCAACACATCTAGACTCATCCATGGGATTCAGATCTGTGCTCTGTTAAGGCTTTTTGCCCAAAGTGAGGCTTGCAGCAGATTTCTTTAAGTTATTCTTCTAACACCAACATGCTGCTCTTCTTTCATGATCCCATGAACCCAAACGAGGTTCACGGCGCCTGAAGCAGCAAAACAGCCCCATAACCTGATGCTCCCACCAGCATGTTTAACAGTGGGAACTGTGTTTTTTAGGGCTGAAGGCCTCTCCCTTCCTACTCCAAACAAAAGCAACATCCCTGAACCCCTAGAGCTCAAGTTTATTTTCATCAAACCGAAGAACAAACTTCCAAAACGAAGCGCCAAGTTTCAAGTCTTCAAGGGCATTGATGCGCCGTTGTTCAGGAGTTTGTTAGAGCTTTCATAAAAGTCTCAACTCCAGAAGAGGCGAGCTCATCAACAATCAGACGCTGTGGTGGCGCAGGGGCAAAGCACAACCCATGTATTGAGGCCTTGGTCCTCATGCTGGTGGTCACAGGTTTGATTCCCGGCCTGGTGACATTTGCCACATGTCTTCCCCCTCTTTCTTATCAAACTACTTTCAAATAAAGGCCACTAGAGCCAACAAAACCTTTAAAAAAACAATCAGACCCTGGGATCCTTGTGGATGTTTCTGGCTATTTTTTTCTCCAAAGTGTTTTGAAATACTGCGCTTACAGCCAACAACATAATTTGTCTCCTGATTCTTTGCAGTGATTCATCATACAGCTGCTCTACACACCATGAAATATTTGGGAATGACAATTTTTTTTTTTGGTATAATGAATTTGCTTCTTACCAAAAGTGTCAGAGTAGTCCAAGTGTTCACCTGAGGAATCAACGCTGATTGATGTAAAGAAAGGTCAGGAGGGGTAAAAATTTTGGCCTTGTCATTTTTCAGTTTTCTTGTTAAAATTCGGCACATCAATAAAATATGCTGATCAAACTTTATGGATATTTTGTATTTGTATTTTATTTTATTATTTGGAAGCAACACAATCAGAAACAGTATTTGTTACAGTTTCATGTGCTTTCACACTAATAAAATAATAATTTTGACAACTAAACTGAGCTGAAAAATCAGAACTAAAACCCTTGCTCCTCACAGAGGCAAACCTCACAGGAAACAGGCAGCTTTAAACAGACTGGAACAACGAGATCAGACTCCGATGTTTCCATTCAACCGAGACAATCCCAGTCCAGAGCCTCACACGGCACAGAGAGGTCTCAACGCAGAGGATACTTTGCTAAGATAATTATATTAAAAGATGGTGGAGGACACAGATGTACGACACACTTTTCAGATTTTTTTGGTGACAAAAACAGAACATCATAAAACCATAAAAAAAAAAATAAATAAAACCCGAGTCTGACTAGAAATCTGTTGGACTAACAATGTCTTGGGGAAAGATATGAAAATGTTCAGAATGTGTTGAGGTGAAAACTCCAGCAGCTCTTTAACTTTATTGATAGTCCAACGTGTTTCAGGATTAATATGTTCAAGGTGTAAATATCTCTGCAAAACACTTTGCATTTATTCCAAATGTCTTTTCTGATGAAAAATATGAACTTCTCTATTACGCCTTGTAAAATGTCAGTCAAAGTTGTTTTGATCCCTTGTTTTTCTTCTTGTTCCTTCATGTAAAATTAGCTTTATCACCTCAATCAGACAGGGTGAGTCAGCGTCTCACTCGTCACCTAAAAACATTCGTACTGTCCACTGCAACAAACAACAACAACGACTAAGATAGCTTTAAATGCTCCTCTTTACCTGTTACTCATTGTTTGCTGGCACGAATCTCCTCCTTGGCCTCCCATGGAGACTTTGACCCCCTGCCACTCCTTTCTGCTGAAGTTCTTGAGGTGTAAGATCTCTTTATTGCTGCATCACAGTATTGCTGCTGCACCAATTTACTGCTGGACTTGGGACTATGGGTTGTGCAAAACAAGAGCAGCAGATTGTTTAATTTGCTTGTAAGAAACATTTCTTCCTGGTTGAGATAAGTTATCTTGCTTTGGTTTAAAAACAAAAGGACTTTAGTTTAAAAAAAAACAACAACAACCTAAGGAATGGACAAACGGGCCAAACCGCTCTGCGGTAACTGGTTCTGCCTGCACCTCCAGTCTCTCTCTGGAACACAAACATCTTGAGTTGCTCCATCCAACAACATTTACTTTCCTGTAAGAAGGTAGAAAGGTTGTTCAAGACAAAGGTTAATATGTCACTTAGTAACAGGAAGGGATTATTAAATATAAAAAAAACTGCTTCTTATCACTACAGATCACTGCAAAACAATTTGGTTTAACACAAATCAAATCTGTCAGATACAAAACAATCACTCATCAAAGGTTTATAATGTGAAAAAGTCAAAGAAAGTGACCCGATACTGAAAAAGGTCCAAGCGAAAATGTATTTAAGTTAAAAGAACAATTTGTTTAGGATTATTTAAAGTACTATAAAAAAGCTTGCTGTGTTGTAAGGTGACCTCTTTGATGCTGGTTCAAAACATGTTATGAAAGCTGATTATATTCCTGTGTTGGCTTTGTCTGAGGTAATTTCCTGTTCAAAGACATAAAAACCCACTGACTTATTTCACCCCTTCAGACGTCGGCTATATTGCAAAAACATATTTGTCTGCCCTCAGAATGAACTGGAGTGACATCCAATTCTCACTCCGTCTGGTTTATTATGGAGTCAGCCCACACTGTGCGGCTGTGACAGGCTTTCCACAAGGTTTAGATACGTGCGTTTGCAGTTTTTTTTTTTTTTCCTTTTTCCAGAAGGGCATTCGTTTCGTTGGATGAGAAAACGTTGCAGACTCTGAGTCTGCATTCTGACTGATTCATCCTAAAGGTGTTCTGTCAAGCTGGTCACAAGATCAGTGCAAGTCAGTCAGTAAACTCGCACATCCATGTGAGTAAATGGTGCCTATTGGAAAGAGAAAGGTCACATACCCAAACTGTTCCCACTGTCTTGGGAAATTGTCCAAAATTTGACCAACTAATTATATTATATGGACACAAGAAGATCTTGAGCTGATCTGAAGGCCACGTGGGGTTTGGAGTGTCTGAAACTGTTCAACTCTGCTGAAAATGTACGGATCCGTCCGACCCAGCTCTGCGATTTTACGTCACTTCATGGCCGAGATGCTGTTTTCACAGCAATCACTTCCACTTTATATAAAACCGCTAACAGTTGACCGAGGGATATTTAGTTTTTACACCTGTTTTACCTGCAGCCACAGCAGCAAGTGAAACAAATGAAAGACCTGGAGGGGTCAGCAAATATATTTTGGCAGTTATACTCCATTTGATCAACATGACACAGATTTGCACTTGGAAATGCTATGATGCTCAATAATTTAGTCAAAACTTGTTTTTCTTCTATTTCTCTTATAATGAAAATAGGAGCTTTTGTTCTCTTTAATACATGTAATAAATATATATATATATATATATATATATATATATATAGATATATAGATAGATAGATAGATAGATAGATAGATAGATAGATAGATAGATAGATAGATAGATAGATAGATAGATAGATAGATAGATAGAAGTACTTTATTCATCCCAACCGGGAAATTACTGTGCGGTTGCAGCATACACATACACACAGATCAAATTACAATATGAAAAATAAAAATAAAATAAATGCATAAAATATAAAATGTAAGATGCAAGATTCTGTACAGTATGAACAGTGAAAATTAATAATCTGTATAGTCTGTACAATAGTGCTTTGTAAACAATCTGTACAATATCGATTAATGGGCTGATATATACAAAAATAACTTAACATTTGTTATATAAAGTGATAGCCTGTGGCAGGAAAGATTTCCTGTATCTGTCCCTGCGTAATCAGTGCAACATGATCTGATGCAATCAAACCAGTTAATAATGTAGAGGCTAATATTTATAGTGTTTCTAAAATAAAAAAAAAACAAACAAAAGTGAACTCTATTATATTCGTAGCACTAAAGAAAACTGATAAGATGTGATAAAATGGCGTGACTGTAATTTAGAAGCTGATTTTGCAGTTTACTTTAATGCGTTTGAGTCAATGTTTGTTTTTTTTTTGTTTTTTTTATCCTTTCCAGAGACATTGAATCGTGTAGCGCAGGACGTCCTTCATGTCCTTTTAGCGGAATATTGTCGCCCTCTTCTGGTCAAACATCGCAGCAGCTCATCGTTTACAAGTGAACGTACAATCATGTCCCAGAGGCTTTAAACGATATATTCTTTACAAATGTGACTACTGCAGGGTTGTTCGTTTATTTTGGCATTTGCTCCTCAATAACAAACATAGTTGCAAAGGAGCAGTAAGTCTAGTCTATGGAAAGACACCAACAGGTTTAACGTGGGATTAAGGGAGGAGTCCTTGGCATGGAACCGTCATGTTTGTGTTTTAATCCCTGAGTCACTCAACCTTTGACCAGGTTCCTCATTATCCTGGATATAAAAGTGTTGTTCATCACCAAATTAATCCCTGGTTTTGACAAAGTTGTTTTTGGCGCAGGGCTTTCCCACTCTTTGGCAATGTTTTGATGCAAACCTGTCAGCCAAACCGTTCCTCCTCGGACAAAAGGCAGAAAACATGAATGGCCTCAGGACATCGGCACAGCACAGTACTTATGTTTCCAGATGTTCCTGACTCCATAAAGTGGAGAAAATTATTTCATCCGGCATGTCCGCAAGGTTCAATGGATTTTAAAATATTCTTAAAATGATTATGTAACTTTAAGATGTACATGAAAAAAGAAATTAGTCATTTAAATCAGGATTTCACTCCGGGCCGTTTGATGCCATGCATCATTGCCGGTTGTGTTTATATTACAAAATTCACATTAAAGTTGTAACTAAGTGAAAATATTGACATAAAAAAATACAAAAACAAACACTACTGACATTTTAAGGCCCCAAATTTAGATTGAATTAAAACCTTTGAAGACGCAGCAGAATCCCTAAACACAGCATTTTTTTAATCTAAAAGTTCATGACTCTTGTTAAAAATATAAGTAGGAACAACAAATGAAGTCATGTTCACTTGAAATATTTTCTTTAACTGAATGTTTTCTTTTAAAGGGCAGTAACACTTTAAAATTAGGGTAGTCTATTGTTTTTTCTGCTCGTTTCTGTAAGGATCTTAAAAAATACTTGAATTACCTTTTTTTATTTTACTTGTTCACCCCATTCTGATTTATAAACAAAAAGTAATTCATGAAAAAATATCAATATGCTCAACTGGGCTTTCATTTTAGATATAAAGTCAACTTGAACAGAAATGAGTCCATGGAACAAAGTTTAATTATTTATTTTTACTTAAAATTCCCCAAAACTTGTGCTGTCCTTAAAACACCTGACTTTTGTTTTTTAATTGACTTTAAAAAAAACTTTTAAGTTTAATTGATAGAAATACAAGTTATTTCAACTTATTTCTGATATTAAGATGTACTGTCAGTTTTTTTTTTTTTTTTTTTACAAAGCATCAGTAACAACCACACCAAGCATGGGAGACAGGTTGTACAATAAATGAGTTTATTTTATTTTTTTTTAATACAGCAGGATCTTGTCTTACATCACACACAGATGTCTCCATGCATTCAGCACTGGAACTTTTTTTTTTTTAAATCTACTTGTGCAACTATAATGGTAAAGAATGAATGATGGGGAATATTTGTTTCCACACTAATTACCATTGTTTTACAGACACTGTCTACGTGAAAGTTTATTTAAACCCCAAAGAAAAACTGAAGAAGAAGTCCAACCACCGAACATGAATCCAGTAAAACAGCAAAACAAAGAGAACGCCTAGTGAGGAAATGTTTGCCTTATCGACGTGAAGTGCAGTGCAGAATCTGGCTTTTGGGGGCACTGACTAATAAACAGCGGGTTGTTTTTCTTTAAATAGATACATATGTGGAAGTCAAATTAAAAATTTAACTATAAGGCCACATGAACCCCCAAAATGAATTGATCCATAACCGTATAACGGGTCAGATATCAGAAACGTACTGATGAGATGCCAGAGGACATTCAGTACGTGACACTGTTGATAGCATGTGACTGAGTATGGCACAGGGAAAACATTTTATTGACGTTTAGCGCCTTGCAAAAGTATTCATAGGGCTTTTGAACTTTATCTTTTGGTATTTGGTCGTTTTGACAATCACAAGCCTCAGTGCATTTTGTCAGGATACGGTGAGACAGACCAACGCAAAGTGATGCATGATGGCGAGTTGGAAGTAAATCTGTTCTCACAATAAAAATCTGATCCTGTCAGATGAGCTTAGAACCTAACAAGCAAAGCACTAAATGTGTCAGAACACACAACAACTCCATCTTTGAAACATGGTGGTGGCAGCATCATGCTGTGGGAAATAACTTTTTTTTGTTGTTTTCATAAAAGACAAGCCAACTTGCCAGAGTTGATAAAATAATGGATTGGAGTACAAGGTAATAATTTAAACCACTTCACACTTATGCAATTCCTTGTGTACTGACCTCCTGAAAATCCAGTTACAAACATTAAAGTTATCAAAGTTTGCTTGTGTCAATGCAGAGGTGAATACTTTTGCAAAATGTTAAAAATCTGTAGATTCTGCTGCTTTCAGCCGTGATGGCATCAGTCAGAAACGAAGGTGGAGACGTATTGTCTTTAAAAACTACAACACTGACATGTTGGTCTGCCTACTCTGCTCTCCTTTCAATAAATATGCAAACAGAACATAAACTATCTATAATTACAGTCACGTGAAGATACCTTCACAATTTTCACATTCAGTAGTTGAGCTATCAGTGACAGAATCAACAGGGGAAACGGAAACAAAAAAACACAACCTGATGCTATTTGAGGGATGATTTCGACGCATTAGACAAGCAGCTGTGTCTCACTTTAAAGGGGCGGTAGTGTGACATTTTTTAACCTTATATCATATTATAATGTCATTCCCTCATCAAAAACATGCCTGGAGAGTCGTTTTGATTCTTTCATGCATGTTTGAGAAATCCTTTAATCTCCTCCAGTGCAAAACACTGGCTCACACAAAGCATCATCTTTCCCATGAATCTTGTCCTTGGAGCTAAGCTTCCCCACTCAGCTCCTGCAGACTAGCGGCAGCAACAATCAGCAAACACCTGGTGGAAGTGCGTGTCTGCTGAGTTCACCACATGACCTACTTTTCAGTCCAACGCTCCTAAGAATGGTTTTAAACAGGATGATGGAGGAGTTTTGTCATGATGACAACAAAGTGGAGTGTTGGGAAGCTTCTTAAAGAGACAGTGGCCCAATTTCAAGGCGTCAAATTGCAAAGTCAGGTTTATTTTAAGTCATGTTTGATATATAAAGCATTTTTGTAAGAACTGAAGGCTACATAATTGTTTGATTGTACTATAAAATGATTGTATATGTCCTAAAAATACATAAGCATTTGCTGCCTCTCGATGCCGATCGCAGAGCTTTAGTCAGTTTTTTGTGGCGACAATGAGAGCAGGTTAGAGAACACCTACAAGCAGCCTCCTCATCTGGGCATTTCTGAATGAAGAAGGGATGCTGATAAGGTTGCATCCATGTCAGGTAATTGAGAGCATGTAGCACAGGTTTAAATATTTAAAATGCCCAGTTTCAGTGCTTCAGGTTGCCACAAGCAACTGCTAACACAGCATGGATCTCAAAGGATTTCCATAATGTGGCAGAAAGAGGATGCGTCTCTAGCATGATGGGAGAGATGTTCACGAGTTATTAATTCTCTGCTGCCTGCAAGGAAACCATCAGAGCCAGCAATGATGGCATGCATCTGCAGAATGCTATTATAATGTAAAGCAAGGTTCTGCAGGTCAGGACAACTACATCAGGAAGTGAAACTGACACAGAGCTGCTGCCGTTTCTGACTCCACTTGATATGAGTGGCAAGAAGAAAGTCTCAAAGAAAGAAAACCATCTCCTGTTTCATGTTTCCCATGTAGGGGACTGTAGGTGGGCATTTATCAAATCATTTATGATAAAAAAAAAAAAATCTTGTAATACAAATTTAGATTTTTCGTTCTCTCGATAAATTTCAATTAACGTTTTTTAAAACCCCACAAAGCCGACGGTATTATCACAGTTGTTATTTCCGCAATTTTCTCCACTGTTTGTTTCGAGCATCAATAAATGTCAGTAACTTTGAAAAAATGATTAAGCGCAGCTGCTGTGTGCAGTTTATTGATGTAAACCACAGTTCCTTAGATAAGCGGCATCCTGAAAAAGACTAATTAATTCAAATGGGGAAGTTTTTCAAGCACAATATCTGTATTTGTGATGCCACGAATGATGTGACGTGGTCACAGCCATAATTACCTAAAAAACAAGCAATTTTTTTTCTTACTGTTATGATATAAATGTTTTTTTGTTCTTACTGTTACTGTCATAATAGTAACACAAAACATTGCAATACGTTTCTAATCCCATGTCCCCCACCTCTGCAGGACACACAGCAAACTTGAGGAAGAAGCCGCTCTGCACCTAGCCAACATGCAGGTGTGGATAGATGCAGAGGAAAACTAACTCCACACACGGCGCTTAGCACACCACCTCCACCATGAAACATGGTGGTGGCAGCATCATGCTGTGGGGAGGCTTTTCTTCAGCAGGGACTTTGGGAAGATGGTTCAAGTTGACTGGAGATCAACAGAGTTAAATACAGGATATCATAATATTCCCCAAAATACAGCAGTAAGATTATGTTTGTTTAGCATGTGGAGGAAGCTGCCATTCCCTCCATGAAACATGGTGGTGGCAGCATCATGCTGTGGAGAAGCTTTTCTTCAGAAGGAACAGAGAGGTTGGCCTGAGTTAATGGGATTATGTTTGAAGCTGTTTGTGATGAAAAATCCCTCTGCATCTAGACGCCGAGACGAAGTGTTGGGCACTGCTAGCAAAACGGAAAGGAGAGCAAACCATCAGAACCCGCTAAAGGTAACGTGGCTGTGTAACACACCTCTGTGACCCTGCAGGACGGGACAACGATCAATGACTCACAGCCGGAAAACAAAAACTGGACACGGCACCTACAGACTAACACAGAGCACACCGAACCAAAGAACGAGAGGTGGACGGAGCAAAAGCAAGTGTCTGCTGTGACTGCTTACGGTTAGTGTGAATCAGTGTATGTGGTTAGACATGAACCTTTTTTTTTTTCTTTAAATAACCACTGAGCACAGAGCAAAAATGACGTCTCCCTCGAAACCAGGGTCATGTTTTGCGCCTACCATTCAAAACCCTTGCACCAAACCCTCATCCTCCATCCCCAGAGGAAAGAAAACACTGGATCGGGGTGGCTTGCTGGCTGTGTTTTCCAGGTTTGCCCCCTCTTACTTTTTGTTCTTGAGCTGATTGGCCAGCCAGTCAAGGCCCTCATAGAGGCCGTCGCCACTGGTGGCGCACGTGGCCTGGATGTACCAGTTGCGGTGACGGAGGGAGTGTAAGCCCAGCTTGTCTGTGATCTCCGCGGCGTTCATGGCGTTTGGTAAATCCTGTCAATACAAGGGGGGAAGGTTAGGATGCAACAATTTTTTCAAAATTTTATAACCCTTAATTTCCAATGTAGCATCAATAGATATTGTCTGGCAACATTTCACGAGGTTAGAGCAAACAGAGAATTAGCAGAGACCGCTCTAGAAGCAAAGAAATTGACTGTAGTGCATGGCATTCTGGGTAAATACAACCAAAACAAACATGCACGTCTATTGTTAGCGAGAGAAATGGTTTGTGTCCTTTCGTCAAAGACAAAAGAGAAATCCTACAGTCGCTAAAAGCTGATGCCACACCATTGTTATTTACATTTCATGAAGAAAGAAGCTGCGCTCATGACGTTTCCTTCAGTGCTTCCTGAGGCAGCGCCGCCACAGGTGAGGAGGGGAACAGGTTTTTCAGTTGGTTTGGTTCGTTTGACACAGTGCAGTGTGAAAGTGAATCACATCAGCTCAAAATGTAACAAATGTCGCAAATTTGGTCCCCAATCAAACCGAGTCTAGCAGATTATGAGGTGTAAAAATACCCTCAATGTCCTGGTATTTCAAATGTTATGCACTCTAACAAGGTTCTTAATCTCTTTGGAAGAGTCGCAGCCCACATCATCACAGATCCTCTTCTGTGCTCATCAGTAAGGCTTATGTGCTTTTCCAAATATTTAGCCTTTTTCCACAACAAACCCACCTGGAGTGGGTTTAGTCTCAACTGACCAAAGAACATGTTTTCTAGTCAAAGTTCAAGTAGCGCTGAAAACTGTGGTCGGAAAAGGTTTTTTTTCTGGCATGCCTCGAAACAAGAGGCTGGCATGTTGATAGGCTCTACTGGTTGCTATGGAAACTTGGTGAGTATGCAAAACCATTTTTATGATTTGCTTTCTAAAGAAACATCAACCCTTATAAGCTTTGTCAAGAAGAAAGCAGGACTGGATGTAACAGCTTTTTATTTCCTGAGGATAAGTCCCACACACTGCTCCCTGCAGAGCTTTTAATTATGGCATATAATTACGATTTCATGCATCCGAAGCTGTGAAATGTGTATAATTATTCTTTCTATATGACTGACAGGGCTGTTCTGCTTAATTTTAAACATGCATCTTGCATTTCAATATCCTGCTGCATCTCAAACACTTTCGCTTGTTCGTGGAGGTCGGAACAGGGTCCTGAACGCTCTTTTCCTCTAACAGTTTAAACCAACTGCGACCTGTGAAAATAAATACTTGGAGCGCCACGAAACGGACGATAATCTTATATACACTGCAGCAGTTTGAAAAGTAAAGGCTTCTTGCCTGTTTATTTGCAAACACAAGGAGAACTGCATCTCTCAGCTCGTCCTCAGCCAGCATCCTCATCAGCTCCTCTCGAGCTTCGTTCACACGTTCTCTGTCGTTGCTGTCCACCACAAAGATCAGACCTGAAACAGTAAGAATAAGTCAGACCGAACTCACCGTTTTCTGAAAGCAAGCTGAGACATTTGCTGAGGCTGGCTGATTAGCTCTGCTCACCCTGAGTGTTTTGGAAGTAGTGCCTCCAGAGGGGCCGGATCTTGTCCTGTCCGCCCACGTCCCACACAGTGAAGCTGATGTTCTTGTACTCCACCGTCTCCACATTGAATCCTGAGGAAAGGGGAGACGTCATGCTTCATGTGAACACAGTGAACAACTGTGATGGTGCAAATTAATGTGATTATCTCAGCTCACCGATTGTGGGGATGGTGGTGACGATTTCCCCCAGTTTCAGTTTGTACAGGATTGTCGTTTTCCCAGCAGCGTCCAGCCCCACCATCAAGATCCTCATCTCCTTCTTCCCTATGAGGCTCTTCAGCAAATTCCCAAAAATATTCCCCATGACTTCAGAACAGGTTCTGGTGCTTCCGTCAAGGTGCTGGAGGCAGTTTGTTGTCGTCCTGCGGGGACCGACAATTAAGGGGGACTGAAAAGAAACAAGACAAAAGAATTATAGTGAACAAAACCTCTGAAACCGTTTTTCCCCTAAATGTTTGATACCAATAAGGGTGTACCTCAGGGGTCTATAATAGATAATCTGTGGTTTAGTTTGTATATTAATGACTTTCTTGAACCTTTTTGAACGATAAAAAGAAGCTACAAAAGTACTGTCAACTATAATGATCAATAGCAATGTTGGTGTACCACAGGGTTCTACGTTGACTCCTCTAAATTATTTTTACAAGTTATGTTAAGGATTTTCCTTAACTTTGTCCATCATGTGTCACTTGTTGCATAAGCAGATGTCAATGTATGTATTAGTGTGTCAATGTATGCATATTTGCAGAAAAAAACCTGCAATCTTGGTGTACCTCAGGGTTGTAAACTCGGTCCTCTACATTTTGTTTTCTGTATTAACTTTCCTGAAGTTATGTTCACCTCCAGATGACACTGTTGTCATCTGAATACCTCATTTATGTGTGTGTGTGTGTGTGTGTGTGTGTGTGTGTGCGTGCGTGCGTGTGTGTGTAGATAAAATATATAACTTGTCAGCATAAGATCTCTGATTGGTTGCTGAACCCATGTTTGTTTCTCAATGTTGATAGAAAAAAATTGTGCAAGTTATTTTGCTGTGTTAGGGAATAAACTGTAGTGCTGCATTTATTGCTTACTTTTAAAACATGTAAAAAATAAAAAAAATTGTGAAAAGAACTGAGTTTATTTTTACGGAACATAAAGAAAAGTTTTAAAACTGCAAAAGCATAAGTTTAATATTGTCACATACTGTATGGCGGGTTAAACACACACAGGAAGGGTTTGAAAATGTTGTCTATAAAAGTCAAAGCCATACCTTTACTGCTAAGATATAAAGACATTCATTTATGTTTGTAAAAAGGGATTAAATATGCAGATATCATAAAAAGATTTGTAGTCACATTGTGCCTTTAGCCAGTCAGATTCTCATACTTGGAGTAACACCCAAGGAACATCACATCCTAAATCTATAAAACAGTGTTTGTAGATGAATGAGTATGTTTTTAATTTTAACTTGTTTATTACGTGTTCATTAAGTGCAAGTTAGAAAATTATTCTACTTGATATCTTAACCTCCTAGTTTCTGCAAATGGAGATTACACTCACACACATTTACAAGTTCAACTCTGCCGATTATTGATGAATGTCTCTTTTAAATAAGTCAATAAAGCAAATGGTAAAAAGAACTACGATCCTGCACTGAACAGGTGCGGAGCGCTGTTGCACAGCGACAGTCAGCGTCAGAAGGTGACAGAGATGCATGTCTGCGCCATGACTCCAGGCAGCAGCACAATCTGTTCAAACTCCTTTCACAGCCTTTCCTTCTCCTTCACATGTTAGCTTGCAACCACGCCAACCCCTCAGAGCACATGCAGCATGTCCTACATTGTCAGGCCTCACTAGGACGCATTTAAAACACGAGCCAGGCACCATGTCACCAGATACTGCTGTAGCTAATTGCCTTAAGACACACAGTAAAACCAGACCTGTGTATTCTGAGTTTTATAAAGAGCAAAACTTGAGAACAAAAAAATATATGTTTTGCCACCAGAATCTGATGGTAAAGGGTCATTTTCAGCTGCATTACAGGATGAAAAAAAGAAACACACCAAGTTAACTTATTTTCCATGACAATACAAAACACTTTGCAATGGAAAGTATGACGAGAATTAAACCTGAAATACTGCAGGTTTTCTGCCCAGGTCAAATTTTCAGATCCTCTGTAGCTTTAAGCCTATTCAAGGTTTCCCCTAGAAAACCTGCTAAGCCTGGTGGTTGGGCGCTAGGGGAGTCATTCGTCCAGCGGCCCATCGTGTTTTTGAATTAAAAATATATTTAAAGTTAAGAGGAAATTTGAAAATATCACTTGATAATTATGTGTTATTGAAAGATTGGAAGAAAAACACCTGAACACCAACTATAAAGCCTTAAAAAATGCAAACATTTTAAAAAGACTTAAGTAAATAAGCAATGCTCAGCCTGGTGGGGACACAAGTAAAGCCTTGTGGCCCACCATGCTTATAATACACTGGGGGAAACCCTGCTATTGGAAAGCAACAAAAGTTCATAATTAATTTATGTCAGATTTTATTTTAATGCATAGATGAATCGACAGATGGATTCCTGAATGGATGGATGTTTTAGACAATGAAATGAAGGAAGTACCTATTTTTCCACACTTTTTTTCCTCATAGTTATCCATACTTGGAAAATATTAAATTAAATAATATTGAAACAGATTAAAAAATACATAATGAGCAGCAGAAGTAACTTTACTTTAAAAGATTTAACATAAATTGAATGTTTAAAGAGAAATTTCAAGAGGATTATCCTTTCTGAACTAAATGAATTGATGACATACATGGTAATAATTGTATTTGTGTGGAAATGGGTACAGTTGCTAACAATTTGATCAAATTTACGCGATAGAAACAGATACTACTGCTGCTGGCTCAGTTAGTTGAGATAACAAAAACAGAAACAGGAAATATTCTGCAGCCCTGTCCATGGTGCTAAAGAGGAGACAGAGCACCTGATCACTGCCTGACTCCAGCTCCCCTCTCGGCTATGTGGGTTTTTTATCCCTGCATAGAGGGAGGTAAGTAAGGGCAGCAGGGCCTTAACCCCCCCCCCCCCCCCCTCAGCTCCGGTGTGTCAGGTTAGCCCGGGATGCTACGTTAGGTAACGTTACAGCCGTCCTGTGTGCCCCCGTTAGCAGCCTCAGATCCACTACATTTCACCACACATGGCTCCCCATAGCTCTGAGCTAAATTATACTAAATTATGTCAATTTATCAACTTTTTTTATAGAAACAATTGGATGCGGCGGTTGCTAGCGTTTGAACCGTCTTGATTCACCCCATTCATCCGTTTATCCATCCCTCCCTCCGCTCATCACCTCAGAGGGCATCCCGCTACCAGCGAGCCGCCCGCTGCTGCCTGAGACCGGGCGGCACCGAGGCAGCGCGGCCACTACCGGAGCGACACATCCCCCCGTATAATTCAGTCACCTGTCGGAACCTACGTGATACGTGCCGTGTTGATGGTGCGGTCGGTGTCCTCGCTTACCTTAGCCGCGCAGTCCACTACTGAAAGGTCTCACGAGATCTCCCGGAGGACAACTCGGCAACACACGAAACCTCGCGATATTTAAACTAAAGCGGCGCTATAGTGGGATTTTTCCCCCTTTTTTTTTTAAGGGAAAAGTTGTCTATATGCGTCTTTTTTTTTTTTTAGAAACTTCGAACTGTTTTAGCATTATAATTGAGTAAGTTTGCTTCTTTTTTTGTGATAATGACCACAGATGGATAGTAACTATTTACTTAGTTACATTTACTTAGATAACATTTTGAAATAAGAAAAATAAATTTTCTTATTTCATCATCAAATAGCATATTTGATGATGTTAGCTTAGTTAGCCATGACCGGCTGGAATTGCTGGTTAGAATACTGCATGTTGCTCAGGCTACAAAATGTAGCAATAACCATATTATAATATTATAATTCAAGTATCCAATGATATTATAATTCATTGGATACTTTGTGATACAAAAAGTTTAATCTGAAGGTTCAAACAGTATGTCCTCCTGAACACAAACTTTCACTTCTTCCAATCATTTACTATTTCAATGCCCCAATCAGGGAAACGCATGTGTAAATTTCAGGCTTTTTTGGGGTTTTTTTAGATTTATTGTCAGCAAATATGGGTATGTACTTTCTCGTGATATTGTGATTTTTTTGAAAAAACCTTCTGGAAGGTGTAAAAGGGCCTGTCTTTGTGGGTTGTGGGTCTTTATGTTGTAATTGACTGCAACATGTTCACACTCCAGGTGTGAGATGCAGACTGATTTAATTGTGAAGTTAAGTGAAGAAATTTATAAGACATGAAACCGGTTAAATGGCTTTAAGAACAGAGTAATTCTTGTGTAACATTTAATTCTGCAGATTTGAAACAAATTAAAGTATTGCTTTAGAATATAGCATTGTGAAATATGACAATGAGAAACTGCATGAAGGGGGGGTTGAACAGTTTAATAGACAAAGCTGCAGGTCTGTGGGTGGCCTAATCTATTTCCTATTGTTAACTGATGCACATGTAAATGTAGCAACTGAGTCAGATCATAGATCTTAAATATAAACAAGCAGCTCTACCTGCATACTTCTGGGCAGTGCTGTGGTTTGATGGGGGAAGTAGGTTTTATCTGTCTGGCACCCAGATGAGTCATGAGTTTGTATCTTGCAGCATCACAAACTGTTTTCAGATTGTCTGGTTAGTCAAACATGTTTAAATAAGAGTAAGTCTCTGTCTGTTAGGAAGGAAATCACTCTTGCACATTTCTTTTGTTAAATTGTTTCATGGAGCCACAATCTTTAATGTTTAGGTTCATCTTGGTACTTAAATGCAACAAGGAAAATTGAAATCAAACATGCTCTATGCATGTTTAGATGTTTGGCTCCAAACACTAATTTTTTTTTTTTTCTAAAACTGCTGGCACAGACTCAAAAGTTTTTTTTGCCGTTTACGATTTATCAGGGAAAACAGTTCTTGAGACAAATGTTGTACGTTCCAGGGTCTTTTTGATTAGATCTGCTAAAAGTAAAACTGACTCAGGTTTGAAGGTCCAGTATTCTAGAAGATGTCAAATATGATGTTAAGCTAAAACGTATGAATGTGTGGGAACTCCACAATCACCACATGAGCCAAGGGGAACCTAAAATATGTGGCATTAGTCAGGATTTCTTCTTTCAGGAGAACATTCATACTGTTGCAGTTCATAAATGTGTTGGATCTGCAAGCATTTAAGGGACTTCTGGTTAAATTGTAATTCATTTTTTATGTGTTACTTGTTGACATTTAGCTACCTGGTAACAAGTGCTTTCTGGCAGGAAGGTGCAGATGCTTGATATGTGAGTCAGAGGCAAAGAAAACTAGACTCATCATCATAAGCAGTTTCCAGAATGTCTCCTGTTTACAGAATAATCTGTGAGAACAACCCATGCTTAATGTTTAATAATATTTTTTGATTCTTAAAAAGTTTAACGTTGAAGAGATGCAAAGTTGTCTTTTTTTCCCAAGAATTTGCTAACAAAAACAAGAAAAGCCAAGAAGTCTTCTTACATCTTTTACAGGCAGTACAATTTTTTATTAAGAACATGAAACATTTGCAAATGATTGAATTGCAGAGTCTGTGCAGGAAGAGCTGTTGAATGGCTGTGTTTACAACAATAACCTTTGCATGTTGCATCCTACTAGCAACAAATATCTCTCACTGTGGTTTAACTGTACAAAACCCAATTAAGTTCCTGTGATTAAGTTTTAAGTTAGGTAGACTTTACAGGCAAATAATCATTTTTTAAATAACCACGATGAAACACTGACGTTCATAAAAATCAGTTTCACATTTTTGTTTTGAAGCTGGTGGTGCAGTTCATTTTCAGAAATATTCAGTTTCAAATTACGTGGCTTTCAGGCAAACTCAGCCAAACCTTATGATTGTTTGCGGCTATAAAACTAAGTAATATATTTTATTAGGATTTGATATAATAGACTAACACAAAATATCAAATATTTGTGAAGTGAAAGGCAAAGGATATGTAATTTTCTTTTTCTACTTTCCACAGGAAGTTTTTATTTTTTTTATTTTTTGCAAAAAGTGATGCATGAATAATATTTCCAGGTTGTTTGGGTTACCAGCTTTGCACATTTGTGGGCTGAAAATTAAACGTCTTCTATTCTGCAACAGCTAAAATTCAATCACACTGGATGTAAAACGTCCCTAAAGATCAGTTATTAAGTATGGCTCCATATTCTCAGTTGGATTAATGTCTAGACTTTGACTAAGCCAAAATTATTCATATATATATATA
>NW_015113296.1:23253-50421 GCF_001443285.1 Poecilia latipinna | reverse complement strand
ACCCGCGGAGGGTGAGAAGGGAATTTTTTTGTAAATGATTTTCAACATTCTATCATTTATTTAAAATATAAGTTATTTTTCTTAAACTGATGCTTCTTTTACATTGTTTTATTATTTTTCGAGAGATGCCTCTCTCATTTCCAATCAGAAACTTATTTGTTGAAAGAAAATATATTTTACATATTTAGTCAGCCAAGCATATTAATTATTATATTAATTATATTAATAATTATGGGCTTAACTTCATGTCTTTGGATCAGTAGTAATCTAAGCCTTTTTTTAAGGGACTATATAGTTTAAACTCTTCATCATTAACATAATTAGTTCGCTCCGTTCTCAAACCTTATAAATATTTGTATTTTTTTAAAACTGAGTCTTTACATAACTCGAATACTCCCCTGACTGCGTTGCAATATCCGAATTGCTCATTCTAAAGGACATTTGAGAGGATTGCGGATGTCAAAACAGCGAAGCTCAAACCAAACAACAGAACTACTGGTTCTGTTCATGACCGTAACTGTGGTTTCCAACATTTTCTTGGTGCTCCTAACCCATTCACCAACTCTTACTGGAGCCTGCTTATGACGTGTTCATTTCAATCAGGTGTGTTAAACAGACAGGAGTCTCCGAAAGATTACGCTTTCTTCTGAGTTCAGCCAAGTGGTGTGAATCCCAAGAAAGTTTTGGAATTCCCACCAGTCGTCGTGAGAGCAGAGCTGAAGCAAAGCGCCGCTGCCCCCTGGCGGCTGCGCGGAGTAATTCTTCCGCTTCCCTCCCACGGCAGGCAGATGGGATGCTGCTGGAGGAATTTTCAAGGCGGGCTCTTCGTGGAGAGACCCAGGTGTTGGGACAACGTCCACGGGCGGCTAATCACCAGAGTGTTACAACACCTCAGCATTACCTGCTGCAAGGGCCATTTTGGACGCACTTATCGACCAAACAGGCGGTGCAGCTCGATATTCTCTCTCTCTGTCCGCTCTGCTGGGTGCAGAAGAAGCCAGACGGAAGTTAGTGGATGGCAGCTGCTCTTCTCCACAAGTTCACAATGAAGACACGGGTTTTTCTCCTGGTGCTTGCTGTTTTCTCCTGTGCACTCGCACAGGTTGACGAAAGTGAAACAGATGAGCTGCAGGTCGAGACACTGGTGAGTATTACAGCATAACAGCAGGAAATACTATAATGCAACATCCTGAAACAAAATAACAGTTTCTGAACTCTTCGTGCCGTAGGTGAAACCAGAAACTTGTTCAGTACTCTCCACAATTGGAGACACGCTGAAAGTCCACTACACAGTAAGTCAATCAGACACTCAGCTCTTCTTTACCCCATAAAGCAGCGAGCCCGTCTGTATTTGGGGAAGGAACCTATTTTATTTCAATTTTTTATTTTTATTTTTTACAAACAACGGCAGAGACGAGCCCAGCTGATGACGAGGGCAGATGTTGTCTATGTGGCACCGTCCGCATGAACCATGTGGATCCCGCTGCATTTCCATACAGCGGCTCAGGCTGAGTGATAAAAAGCCTCAGGCTCGGGATTTAGAGGCCATCCAGACTCACACTTTGGACATGATGTGGTTTTACGCGTCTGTGTTTCATGTGACTTTAAACGGGAACCGATTCGACTTAGGTTTTTACTATGAGGCATATAGGGGCGGTGCAACACGTCAGCATAATACCAGCTCGGCTGGACAGCGCTTTCATTTTTATTATGGTAGAAATATAAAAAATGATAGCAGTGATTTATAATGTTCAGTTGCTCTCACTGTTTAATCCAGTTGTGTCGCTTTAAAATAACATTAAAAATATCGAAACCTTTTCCATCTGTTTCTCATTCAAAATATTTACAAATAACATGGGCGGCACGGTTAATTGTTAATAAAGCGTCCAGATATAATCTCGGGAGGTTTTTCTGGTATTTAAAACCCAAGTGGGGTTTACAGTAGATGGAAAAATCTGGTAATAAATAACTTAACTTTACATCTAAGGTATTGGTCTATGAGGTATATTTTTTCCACCACAAAAAAAACAACAAAAAAACAAACATAAGTGAAAAAGAACAGATTAAGTAAACACGTTTGTTTCTGATGTGTTTGGAGAACAGTAAATATTTCAATATATATATTTAAAATAGTTTCAACCCTACCACGTGGGTGGCGGTGTCATGGGTGAGGCATGTTCGTGAGAAGTACCACATATGGTACTGACCATTTATTTTCCCTTAATACTACAAATAATATAGATTATTATAAAATTGAGAAAAAAGGAAAATAAAGAAATCAATACAATCTCCCCCAAAATTTAGACAATACTAACTTACTTTCTTTTTTTATTATTAAATTGTGAGCTGGAGGTTGAAATTTCCATTAATGTCATAAGTTGAATTTTAAGTTCATTACATATCTATTGCTGCAATTATTATTACTATTACTATTACCTCTAATAGTAATAGTAATTTTTACTATTAATAGTCATAATAATTGTGATAATAATTATGATTATTCGTCAACATGTGACGCTGAGGGGACCTGCAAGCTTCAATATGTGACGAGTCGGGAGTGAGAATGTGTTGGATTATTATCATTAATAATAATAATTAATATTACCATAAATTCTGAATAAGATATAAATAAGGCGATTTTTGTTAAAAACATTTAAGATAACCACACACCTGGTCACTGATGTCTTTATTTTAATCTTACATATGTTAGTAAGAGAAATGTCGAATGATTTCTTCTTATCAAAAGTAATTGGACCAAAAATCTGTTTCGCATGACGTTGTTGTTTTACATTTTTGGTTATTCATATATTCTGCTACAATTAATTGCAAAACCTTAACTGATTACACACCTGGTGCGAGAAAAAAAACAATAGCCATCAACTCTGAAATCTTAGTTTTTCCTCTTTCTTACTCTTGTTCCTGTTTCTCTGGTTGCTCAGGGAAAGCTGATGGATGGGCAGATGATCGACTCCTCGCTGTCCCGGGATCCTCTCGTTATAGTGTTGGGGAAGAGGACAGTTATTCCTGGTAAATTAACAAATAATAATATTAATAATGCAACTTTCCTGCAGCAGCATCACTGACACTTCATTGAGACCTTTTATTTCCTTACCGTCAGTGTTGTGTGATTTTTCCTTACAGGTCTGGAGCAAAGCTTGATTGGTGTTTGTGAAGGGTAAGTCCCACAGGCGAGAAAAATCTCGATTTTGTCAAAAAAAAAAAGAGAGAAGAAAACACTTTATAAATGTGTCAAATGATTTTTCAGAAACAAATGTTGTTTTCCTGTCTTCAGGCAAAAAATAAAAGCCACCATTCCTTCTCACCTTGCATATGGAAAAAAAGGATACCCTCCTACAATTCCAGGTACCCAGACCAAACGATGACAATTAAAACGTAATGATGCATTTTATTAAGTCACTTCTCTGACGGCAAAATACCGCGTCTGTCGCAGGTGATGCTACACTTGAGTTCGAGGTGGAGGTGCTTTCTCTCTCACCGCAGACGCAGTGGCAGAAGATCATCAACGACATTTTCCCCCTGGTGTGTTTTGCCCTGGTGCCCATGCTGCTCGGCCTGGTGGGGCTTTACCTCTACAAAAAGGCCAACGCCCAGAAGGCCAGCAAAAAGAAGT
This sequence comes from Poecilia latipinna, assembly GCF_001443285.1. Taxonomy (NCBI): domain Eukaryota; kingdom Metazoa; phylum Chordata; class Actinopteri; order Cyprinodontiformes; family Poeciliidae; genus Poecilia; species Poecilia latipinna. Next base: position 46,790 of record NW_015113296.1, on the reverse strand, counting down.
CCAAAGATAAGAAGAGCAAGAAGAAATGAGGTCCGGGCAGAGAATTTAATTTAAATAAACTTTTTCAAGGACTTTGTTTTTTTTTTTTGCTTACTTCATACAGATGACCATTTTGTAAGCGCTTTGTGAAAAAACAATATTCTATAGAAACTATGTCAAAAATGTTTTTAAAATTGAGCCAAATCTTTACAATCTTTCCCAAGATCTTTTGGGAAAACGGTCTGTGTTCTGACGAAAAGAACACATACCGTGTGTTCTTTTCAGAAGTTAGTTTTACTTCTGCTGTAAAACTAACCATTTTATAAAAGAGCGTCATTCTACAGTCAAACACAGTGGGGGCAGTATGGCGATCCGGGACTGCTCTGGCTGTTGGTGGAACCATGAACTCAGATCTTTTTTAGAAACATGTGATGGTGAATGTGAGGCCATCCGTTTGTGACTTTAATGCAGCAGAACAATGATCCAAAGCACAACAAAAAGTTCATCACTGAATGGCCGAAAAAAAAAAAAAACTTAATGGTTTTGGAGTGGTCTAGTCAAAGTTCACATTTTTCCTTAAAAATATTTTTGGAAGCCTGATATTTAAAATCAGTTTGTCACAAAAAAGAAATACGAACAGAAGAAAATAATTTTAAAAAATCTAAACAGAAACAATACTTTTTCACAACACTTTGTTTTCTGTAAAAAGAAAACAATCACAAAATCTTTAAGAAAAATCACCTTCAGAACGATTACAAAGCAGCAACAACCTGGTTGCCTAATGGTTCACACACCCCGTCTGATAAGGATTTCCTGACATTTGGAGAATTAGCTAAAGCCAGAGTTTGCAAAGAGGTTTAAAAGGATCAAAATCATATCTTTGGAGAACAGCTGATGAGTCAGGATAAGGATATACCCCAGTTCACAGAAGTATAACATGTAATGCTTGAATAAACGGCCGTCTTCAAGAAAATACCTGGCTGGGGTTGAAGGAAGAATTGCAAAACAGGATTCTTGTCCTGCAGAGAAATCCAGAGCTGGGTAATTATTTTGTGCTATGTTCTGTTGATATCAGTAGGACTTTCTGGGCCTAAATCCTGTTTGTCAGAAATAAACAAAAAGCACAAACTGTCAGCAAAAGAATACCACATCCACATTAAAGTGCGGTAATGGCAGCACCAATCTTGAGGGGATTTTTGTTCAAATCTTTAGAAGTCCACTAAAAAAACTCCGATTAAGAAGTATTTTATGTTTTCAGATTTGCAGAGTGTCTAAGTGCACATCTAAGTCAACAAAACAATGATTCAATGAAAGGGGAATTAAAGTTCTGGTACCCAGGTTAGGGTCAAAAGGAGTTGTGAATAGATTCAACTAAAGACAAACTAGTACAACTGAATTAAAATGTGATTCACAGAGTTTGACTTTCAGGGTGTGTGAAATCCTCTGTAATGCTACTGCATTATAATTACAGGTCAGTATTGAGTCATCACTTGCGCACTGTCGAGCAATTAGTGCAGGGTTTATATCGAGAAATTTATTAAAGTAGTGTCCAAAAACACAAATATGTCTGTCGGTGTGTGAGAATGGGTAACGGAAATGAATAAATCGTTACATCTGACCAAGGACAACGATTGTACAAGTTATAACAAATCAAATGCAAATGACCGATACCTTGCAAAACAAGATTGAGAAAAGACTAAGAATTACTCTCATATATAGACATAAATATACGTTGATATGAGATGATATGTGAGATATTTTTATTTTAGACATCTTCTTCTGCAGACGGTAGGTTTTACTCTATGGTTAAATCAGTCAGAGGGCGGAGCGGACGGGTTCTTGTGTCGCCGTGCAGCCTCTTCCGGTCCTCTTTCCAGCTTCCCGTGCAACATGGTGAGTGTGTGCTACCGACGGCGGCATTTCACAAACATAATAAACTCGTATTTTAATCGAAATCTGTGGCGTTCCGAACACATTTAAGCATTTTTAAACACATAACGAATACGTGACACGTAGAACAGGCTATTTATATATGTCAGAACATGTAATAAAAGAGTCGGGGCCTAATGCTAACCGTTAGCAGGCTAGCCGTTTTGTGCATGTGTTCGTTGGGCTGGCTAACGATAAAGTAGCTGCTAACGTAAACTGAGACGAGCTGCAGCAACATAAATATGTCACACAAATTAGATTCTCAAGAGCGCTAGTTCATGAAAACGCTAAATTGACAATACATAGATGTAAATACGTCTCTTTTGCCAGCTAGAGGTTCAAAACCCCGAAGCTAACCTTTTTCTAGTGGGTTAGTCGGCTAACCTACCGCATCTTTGATGAGACGTTTTAACCCTAATATCTGTTTTAATTAAACGCACCTCTCTATTATTGGAGGTTCACAATGACCTAGTTTTCATTCCCGAGTGTTGTGAATTGTACTACAGATTTATATCTCAAGGCTTCAAACGCAATTTCATTTTGAATCCATCATAAGAATAAGAGATGTACTATTGTCTATCCTTTAGCATTTAGCTTATTCGTAATAGATACGCAGTAGGTATTTAAAATTGTATGTAGGGAAAAAAAAATTATTTGATACCAAGATCTTGTTTGGAGTGTTACAAAGATAAAGCTACAGAGCTTTAAAAGCTGATATTCTGGGGTAATGTGTTCCTTGGCTTACATTGAAACTTGAGATAAAACCAGCCAAAATACCAAAACGGGCTGAAATTCAAAACCTTTAGATGTTGTCATGAAATGTTAAAAGTTTTGGATTGCCCTGCCTTTTCAGATATTGTCAGTAAATTGAGTTGTAGCAGTCCTCTTAACCAACATAACTACCAAGAATTTATATACAGACAATCTCATATTTCACAACACATCATTGAATAAAAAGATGGCAAACCGTCCAGGTAAAAGTGTTATTGAATAATCTATATTAGTGAACAGATGAAGAAATGTGGAGATGTCGCGTATTGCTATGGAAATGAAAACAGTCACCTGAGTTTAGTATTTTATATATATATATATATATATATATATATATATTTACATGGGCTCTGTGTTACAGACCAAGAAGAGGAGAAACAACGGTCGTGCCAAGAAGGGCCGTGGACACGTGCAGCCCATCCGCTGCACAAACTGCGCCCGCTGCGTCCCCAAGGACAAGGCCATTAAGAAGTTTGTCATCAGGAACATTGTGGAGGCAGCGGCTGTGAGAGACATCTCAGATGCCAGCGTCTTTGACTGTGAGTGTCCTCTCAAACAAAATACTTAAAATTTCAGCAGTGAATTAAGAGTAAGAATTTGAATTTAAAAAAACAAAGGGGAAAATCTACATGGGTTATATTAGACAGAAAATAGGTATTTAGATGTTTGATAAAAGCTGCACTTCAGGTTTTAGAATGTTAAGTTGAAAGATCAGATTTGTTGATTTGTGTACTAATGAGTGACATTTACCAACCATGACCTGGCAGCTAAGATTGACAGATATTTTTTAAAGAAGCTCCAAAGCCCATTTTTTGTATTTTTATATTAATGTGTCATTCTTCACTTTTCAGCTTATGTTCTGCCCAAGCTCTACGTGAAGCTGCACTACTGTGTCAGCTGTGCCATCCACAGCAAAGTGGTGAGGAACCGCTCCTGTGAGGCCAGGAAGGACCGAACCCCACCACCAAGATTCAGGCCCGCTGTGAGTTTTTCTCCAGACTTCATAAGTCGTCTGACTGGCTCTGGAATAAGCCGGCTTCCAGATTTAAACTAAAATAACTTGGTTGAGATGAGCTCACAAGACATTTGTAGCGGGTCCTTGTGTTAACGTTTCTGTTTTTCTTTACAGGCTGGCGCACCAAGAGCTCCTCCAAAACCAATGTAAAGTGAAATCTGAAGATGCTGTGTTCCTGAAAAAAGAAAATTAAAACATCTTTACAAAACTTGAATCAGTGAAACTCAAGTCTCTTTGTTTTTCTAGGAAACACATCTTAGATTTTATTTAGGGTAGACGCTTACAGTACAAAACTTACAGCAAGTTCAGATTGAGTCAAGCAAATGCAAAAGTACATGATACATTTAAAAAGCTGTAGTTATTTAAAGCAATATTGAGAGGAAAAAGATTAAATCGAACATTAAAGAAGCGTCACAAAGATCACTATAGTAAATATAATTACTTGGATTGGTTTATTTTTGTAGTGATTTATCGGGAACGTTTTTGGATTGGCTCAGGAACAAATAGCTTTGGTAGGACACGAGGGATCAAACTTGTGCCTTTAGCAGAAAAATATAGAATACGACGTATTGTAAATTTGAGAGCCAAGACGATTCTTTTAGATTCTTTTATGGGATCAACGAAAAAACAAATAAGCCAGTAGTTTAGAAGCTGGATCTGATCAGTTTGGGATAATTAATCTGGACCAAAACAGCATTTAGCATATAAAAGACAGCTGTTAGAAAAATAAAACTAAAGGCACAACATTTATTTCTACATTTAAAAAGTTTTACCATGGGAGCTTAAATGAAAACGCAAAGGGAGACCTCGGGATTAAATGCTTTCACTGTACAAATCTATTTAAGACGAATGCTTCAAAGTCAACATTCTTTACAATGAGGTCAGTAGGTGTTGAAATGAGCTGCAGGAATCTATAAATTTCAGAAAACCTCTCTTCCCTGTGCAACACTATCCTCAGGAAGGCAGGATATTGTTCACTGCTGAAGAATGGGAATTTTATTTCCTGTCAAAAGGAAACTTCATGTGAATTTAGACTTTGAAATATTAAAGTGCAATGTGACTCAAGTCTGTTTTAGCAGAGATATGTGCTTAGTTAAAACCTTCCATCCAGATTAAATGAGGTATACGTTTATGTCAGTCACACAGTTTGAAAGCACTTCCACAAAATAAAGTGGAGATGAGGATTATAATGTCCAAAAGCCTTTAATAATAGCAATAAACAGCCTTTTCCCAAATGTACAAATGTCTGAACTTTCCTCTCGCCGCTATAACCAAGGAAAAGTGCTTTACAGTAGCAAACAAGTGGTTCTTTGGCCCAGCTATGAGGAGATTATTTGGTGCCGCACCGAACCACACTAATACCAAACAAACACGTTGCCTTAAACTGTTATTTTCAAACATTTTATGTTTCAGAATGTCTGCATATCTAAACAACTGTTAAAACTGCAAGAATCAATGAACTGTGATCAGTAAGACAAAACAGGAACTGTTCACAACACTAGCACAACCACTAACATTCATTTAGAGCCTGAAGTGGCTGAGTGGGCTCAATTTAGTTCGTCTTAGGAAAGCAACATTGTTTTGAACCTGGAAATAAGAAAACTAATGAATGAAAAACTGACAAGGGAAAAGACTCGAACCATGATCACAAGGTTGAGGTCTTGAATTTTAAGAACATTTTTCAAAATTCTGTTTATTTTAAGTGACATCAATCATTCCTGTTGACTCTAGATTCAAACTGCCTTCTGGGCAGAACATTGTGCTTTAACCACTGAAAGGTCTGACAACCCTAACCCCTAACCTTCAACTTTCATAACAGGATAGCAGGTTAGGTTTTGCTAAACAGGGTAAACATTTGCTGAAAAGACACAGATAATCTAAAATGCATTAAATATTAACAAAAATAAGAACGCAAGTGTTTAAACCATTCTGAAACTTGAACTTATTGTGACGTCCAGAAAGACAAGAAGTCTAGCAGCTCTAGCCTGGGGAACAAGTCAAAGGCACAATACAATGACAGAACATCAAACTCATTTTAAATACATCATAAATAGATTTGTTATATATATATATATTAGTGTTGGATTAGGTCTTAATTTAGTTTTCAAAGGGAAGTTCTGAACTCATTAAACTCTGGCAGTGATATCTAAACCCCGCTCCTCTCAAGGCAGAGCTTTCAGCCGGTTTTTCCTCACATTATATCGTGCAGAGCATTAACATATCTCTATAAAATAATTTAATATCAGATTTCTGGCAGGTATCAGTGCAAACAAAACAGTCAAGAGAAGAAAACAGATTCATACATTATTCCTCAAGGCGTCGAGTCGACAAACAAAAACAAGGGCCTTCATTATCCACTTTTACAACAAAACTAAGGGCCCCTCGGGGTCGTTCTCTCACACACACCAATACATACAAATACGAATCTCTTCATTTCACCTCTTGTAAAAACCAAAGTGCATTTCTAATATAATATAAAGGACACCCCCTTCCAATGTTTTACTTTAGCTAACATGGACTTGGTTTTGAGCTTGAGTTGTACTTTTTGAAATAAAGCGACTCCACAGGATTCCTCCAGGATTAAAGAAACGTTAAAGAAAAAGCATCAACTTCGAAAGAAGCATTCATTTCTTTAAAGACTTCACCACAGCCTTTCCCGTGTTACTTCTGATGAGGATTTGTCTACTATAATTTGTGCATGCAGTCTGAATCCTGAAATTTGGTGCAAGGCACGTCTGTGGATAAAAGAATGCATTTCGTCCTTCTACACTTTGGAACACCTTTAATGAAAATGTACCTTAAATACTTATATCACTCATAAAATAACTAGAGACCCTATTACAATTTTGTGCCAGGATCTGAAACATTCAGGAGCGGCTTCTCGCTGTCAGTGACCCCTTCAAGTCCATGTGCAGATCAAACCAAGCCAGGTCCTCGTCTGAGTTGGGGTAGGGGGAGGAAAGCTCTGTGTGAACAGAAGGGCGGCCGGCGTTCACCCTCAGTCTAGAATGTGCTCGCCGCGGACAATGTGTGAAGAAAATTCGTATCTGTCCTTGCTGCGGTAGCCACAGATGTTGCACTCGAAAGGCTGTCGGAAACCGTGGCAGCCCATGTGGATGGTAAACATGACGTGGTCCAAGAAAAGCACGCGGCAGTGCTCGCAGCGGAACGACCGCACAGCCCGCCCTTCTGCATCGACGACCCGGAAGGCCTCCCTGGAGGTAGAGGAAGGCGCCGTGGGTGAGCTGGAAGTTGGAGCTGAGGCGGGAGGCGGAAACGCCGAGTGTCCTCCCTCTTCTCTTTCCAGCTCCCGATCTTTGGCTCGGCTGGGGCTGCGTCTCTCCCGACTCCTGTGGTGTGAGGTGGGAGGAGGTCTGGCGACGTGGTTGCTGGAGTGAAGGAGCTGATGCCCGTTGTTACTGGGCAACGTTGGGACAGGGGCCGTGCTGTTGCAGGGCTCGTCCGGCATGCTTTCCGTGTCTGTGGAGTCCTGGAAACCATTGCTAGGTGACGGCGCGTGACTTCGGCCGGCAGGAAGGTCTTCGTGACCCTCTGCTGCCTCCCTCCCCCCGACAACAACAGCTCCCAGCCCAACTCCGGTGCCTGTGCAATCCAACCTCAGGCCCAGAGCAGCGGAGGTGTGAGGGGCGCTGAGGCTCGGCCGGAGTTCTTTAAAATAGGATGGATGAGTGGTAGGAAGGTGTAGAGGCCTAATGGCATCTGATAATCCTCCTCCATTACCTGCTGTGTACTCTCCAAGGCTGGCGAAGTGAGGGGCTTCCAGGTCCCCAGCTTGCATGTCCTCGCCCTTATCCAAGCCAGCTGTCAGGTCATAAGGTGCATCCACAATGTTGAGGCGCATGTGCTTCTGTCCTGCAACATAAAGACACACACAATCTCATGATATAATATGCAGTTCCATCAAATAAGTTATTACCGAAACTTTTGATGTGTTCTATGCAATGCTTTACCATTTATATTCCTGAAAGACTTTTGTTCCTAATTGTTTCTTATTACAGCCTTAAGGATGACAAAATGAGGAAAACCTTGAAGGTGTCTGAATACTTTAGAAAGGTACTTCATGTCTTCATGAGGCCAGTTAGCTATAAATGTGTTTTGCTTTAGTTAAATCACTGAAGTCCTTCCTACTGCACTACTAGAAACAGAATTGGGAAGCTACTTGAACCCTCTGGGAGAATAAACACAGAGGACTGGCAATCCCATCAAAAAGGCAGATCTGACTACCTGAATTTACACTTAAAGCAACAAATATTGCTTTGTTAAATCCCTAAAACCGTCCACACTGAGACTAAATGCTCACCTACAAATTTTTGTGGTGTGGATCTTTTGCGTTTAGTGACGCTGTTGGCGAGCCGATCGATAAAAGCCATCTTGTCTGAGGACGGCTGCAGAAGAGAGTCTGGTACAAACTCTAGCTCTCTCATCTCCTCTCCTGGACAGAGTACAAACAAACTGTTACGTTACTTTAAAGTTTCCTCATGACTCAGACAGCGTTTCTTATGAGTCCTAGTTTGCTGCGGAATCTAAAACCACAGTTTGGGGTTTTCAGGCAATTACGGAAGGAGGATTGTGGTCATCAACGTGTAAAGGAGTTTTTACGCTCACCATTCTGTAAGAGGAATAAGTGCCAGTACTATACCTAGATTTTGAGCACTGTTTGTTGGTTGTGACTCCAGACTCTGTAGGTAACCATGGCAGCGCTCATGGTGTTCCTCCAGGGTGCTTTGCTGCTTGTAACTACGGCCACAAAAGTTGCATTTATATGGCTTCCCTATGGTTGGAGAGGACACTGGAGGTAGAGGAGAAAGACAGTTATAACTCAGACTGATTGTAAGAAAGAAAACAACAACAAAACACACTTCTGAGGTATTAAATTGTTCTACCTGCATGAGTGCGTAAGTGCCCAGTAAGGGCATCTCTTCTTCGACAAGCATAGCTGCAAAAGGGACATTTAAACGGCTTCTCTCCTGAGTGCAGCTTGATGTGGCGGAGCAGGTTTCCTTTTTGGGTGAATGAGGCGCCACACTGGTTACACTGAAATGGTCTTTCCCCTGTGAATTGTAAAATAAGTTAGCACATGTTCTCTTCAAACAACTACATGCGCTTACTGCACTGTGTTAGTCTACTTAGACAAGAACGCAGGATTTGTTTGTTTTCATTTTTTACATTTTAGACATTTGAGTACTAAGAATTCACATTTTTATTATCTTTATGTACCACTGTTTATGAAATGAGGCAACAATGATGTTTGCTTCTGATTCAGCATTGTAGTAGTGAATTGTTTCACTGATTTTTCTGCTTCTTCACCAACTCAGAAAAATCAAATATCCTTATGTTTCACAAATTCTTAAAAACATATTTTAAACTTTTTTAAGCTTTTCTTCAATTAATCTTTATTTTTTACCTGGAATAATCCAATTAAGATTTAAAATCTCTTTTGCTAGGAAGTCTTGTCCAAAAAAGCACCATAATCGTTAACCTATTAACGTTATCACAACAAGCAAAAACAGACAATACAAGAAAACTAAGTAAAACAATGGGGAATTTATATGAAATTGCTATAATCACTAGTTGTTTTTGATAACATCACATGTACATCCAGTACTCAGAAGTATAAATGAGATGTTGTTTGGCATCATGTGAGGAAGCTGCTTCGAATCCTAGCCTAAAGTGAACGAAAGTTGGAAAAAAAACAACTATGAAATTGTCCTTTTTTCCATTTTAAATAGGTATGTATTTATATATGGAGTCTATCTAAGCCAGAAACTTGAAAAGCCAAATGGAGAAGGCAAAATTTTTAACTAATGCAGCAAATCGAAATTAAAGGACATTAATTTAATATGGTTTCAATGTAAAAACCACTTCCATTTTGGAAAATTAGATTTTTTTCTCTCTCTCTTTTAGAAAATAGAACAGGTAATCATGTTTAGAAACTCCAAACTTTTTTCCATTCCTATCCACACTTTAAAAAAAAAAAAAAATAAAAAACAACTCCATACTTTTTAAAATGATATACATCCACGAATTGTTTACACATGACATGCTTTTTTTTAAAATTATTATTATTCTTACTTAAACGGTTATGGTTTAAACACATTAGTCACCTGTATGGCTGCGTTTGTGCACCATGAGAACATTAGGCCCGATGCAGATCATTCCACAAATGTCACACTTCAGCTTTCCGTTCGGCAGCCTGGTGGCTCCAGGTGGCATGGTTTCAGGGTTCATGACTTCCCTGTAGCCTCCGCCAGACTCTGATCCCTGTCCTGAACCTCCATCATCTATCCGCTCGATTCTTTCGTCTTCATTACCGCGTCCTAGGTCTTCATCACTGTACAACTCCACTTTAATAGAGTTGGCTGCAGAGGCACGAGAAAAAGCAGACAGAGGAAACCTGACATTAAGTAATCAATCTTGTTTATTGAAATGCACATGTAAATAAGAATAGTTTAACTTCCCACTCACCACTTAGAGACCGTCTAGGAGAATTGTCCTTGCTATTTGGGGTGCTTACAGTTGGACCTCCAAGGGTCCCAGAAAACTCTCTTTCCAGTGATGAATCCCCACTACCTAAAACCACAACCACAGTAACTGTGGAGTCCCACATTTAACAAACATGCCAATGTTAAACACCGTGGTAGCTTCTACTAAATAAACTTTTACCTGAAATATAGGATCTGCCATTACAGTCATCAACATCCATACTATTTCAAGCTGAATCCTGAAATTATATTTAGGTCAAAGTGAGTTCTTTCTCAAACATAATTAATCACTGAATATCATTGCATGTCCAACACTGCTTAAGCATTAGGAAAACAGATACGGATTACAATTGACAGACGCGGATCAGTGAGTTAAAGAAACACAGAGGGCAGATTTAATCTGGCAGTTCTAACACTTAAGTACAACACCCCTAAAGCACACAGTTTCCGTGCGATGATTGACGGAGGCACTTTTAAAATCAATCATGCTTGTACATTAGTTTATGTGGATCAATTAATCGCATTAAAGTAGATTACTGGCAGCTAGGTTAGGTCCACTTCTAACCTTACCAAACCAGACAATTAGAACCAGCAAATGACAACTTCAAAAAATGAGCTCAAAGTTAAGACAATCTATTTTATAATTTGTGTGCGTCTAAATAATCTGAAATCCCGATCACGAACCAGAAAGACAACGTTTACATAACGGTGAGGGTGAGGTAACCTAAGTTTATGGCCTTGGTAGCTAACGTTAGCTTACTGCATGGGATGGAAATTACCGTTTGTCAAGTTAGCTGAACTCAACAGTAAGACGATACAACAGTCTGACATCATCGACAGCCTGATAAAAACTCAAAGAACAATGCTGCTAGTAAGAAATATAAGTAATGGCACCAGGACGTAGGATTAGGTTATGAAACTAACTGGGTAGATGTCGCTAAAATGAACACACCACTCGGCTCGACGTCATGTTTGAGGCTAACACAACAAACAACCGTTAGCCTGTCAGTGTTTCTTCAGCGGTTGCTATGGCAGCCGCAGCCACACCAACAGCTGCAGCTAGTCAGTTGGTGGTTTGACTGTTTCAACACGGCAAAGACTAACGACTATGAATGCCTTTCAAAAGCTGTCCGATTCTTAAAGACTTGGTAAATTACCTGTCTCTGTCAAGGCCGTTTCATTGAGGTAAATCAGATTTTTTATCTGCCTGTTTATGACGGCAATATTCACCGGAAGAATAGTTATCTAGGTTGGGATAACTTCCGGATCACATTAGGCATGTCACTTCAAAGCAAGGCATTTATCATTGACTTTGTACACATTTTAAATATACATTTTATAATGTCTCTACTATCACGGTCAGTTCTGAAAAAGAAATTTCTTTGTAATTTACATTTAAATTTTAGATAGAAATGACATTTCGAATACATAATGATAATATATTTTTTATTGTCTAATAACTAAAAAGCTTTTTGTATTTCCACATGGATTAGTATTTATGGCAATTCATCTTTTGCCATTACTCCAGGTCTTTACTCGGAATGATTTCAACTGCTCACAGTAATCTTGAGATTCCTCTACATCATTTTTTGGGTCACATTTAATTGTTTCTTCAAGCCAGTCCTAAAGTCAGACAAAAATAACTACTTTACCTTCAATACAAAATGCCATTTTCAAATTATGATTTCATTTATTAAGGGAAAACATTGTTCAAACTAGCCCTATTCAAAAAAATATTCACTCAATAAAATGTCAGATATTGACTGTTACCTCCATTTTTTAACATATAAAATGCATAGAAGATGATTGATCAGACAGGAAAGACAAAAACCTAAAGCACATATTACACGCTGGATTTTATAAATTAAAATTGAGTAAAATGTTTAAAGTCTTGTGATTTTTATTAGTTTTTTTAAGTACTGTTTCAGATTAGACAATCATTAAAAGTAAATCTCCAGGTCTGTTTTGTTCATTGTGGGTTTTTTTGTTTGTTTTTGTTTTCTTTTTTGGAACATCCTTAAATAATCAAAGAATTTGCTTGCTTACTGGGGTAAATAGGGTTGTTAAATATCAATCATACCGTGACCTTGGTTGGTGGTTCAAATGTTTTGTGGGCCACTATTTCATCCGCTTTGTGGATGGTGGGTACGTGGTCACAGAAGTTTGAGTAGATAGGGTGAAATGGCAGATTTAAATTTATTTTAATTTTGTCATGACTGAGGATGTCCAGGGTGTCTCTGTTTCTCTGGAGATAGACACCAGTGCCATGTGACCCAATAGTAATATGCAGATATTGACATTTACATGGACAGCTATTATCATAATGCCAATACATTTAAGTCTGAAAATATTGATAGAAAATGACACAGATAGCTTCCAAATCTATAATACAATACATTGCTTTTTACTTAAATTTTTATGTAACTGTATGTATACACTTCTTATTGTAGCAATCAAGCACTTTTTGCATGTTCCCAGTGGTATTGTTCACTTTTCCAATAATCAGTCAATCAATCAGTTAGAAGATTTCATGTTAGTATTTCATGTTAGAAGAAACATTCTGGTGAAACTAAACACATTTATCTGTACTTTTAGCAAATAGCAATATCTGGCACAGAAATAGATTTTCAGTTCAAATAAAATCTGCCCTTCACACTATAAAACAGCCATTCTCACTATACTATTACCAGAAAAGAAAAAAATGAAAGAAAAAGGTCATTTTGTTTTTTCAGATTTAGTGTGTAGTCTTCTAATTTATCTTTCCAAACACTCCATTATCATGGAGGCCAATTGAGTAAACACGTGTTCATATTTGTGTTCTATAGTATGAGTTTAGTTGAGTTCAATATTTGTGATTTAAAAAAAAGGAGTTCTTTGATTTTGTTTGGCGTCTGTCTGGAACAGTCTGAAAAAGGATAGTTGTCAGGAACTTGCTGGGACGTCCAAAGAGTGACCTCTACTGTACAAATAAGCCTGAAAGCCCGTTCATGTCATTTCTCTGACACATAGACTGGTTTTACGACGGTGTGCTTACACAATGGCAATTTCCGTCAGTTTGAGTTGCAGCTCTCGACCGCGTTGAACTCGCCTTTTTGTGTTTACAATTTTGTTCCGAACGACCTCTTTTCCCGCTACAAACCTCGTGTGTATGTTCACGCCCGAGTCGGATACAGAAATTGGAAGCTTTTTGAGTTGGGCGCAGGTTGTTTTTGATTCGGTAAAAGTGTGAAAACCCAGCTTGGGGCCCAGTTCGGAGAGCTCGAGCGGGGCACAGCTCCGAAAAGTTTGTTGTTGTCACGTGACGCGGGACGAATGTGGCGATAAAAGTTTGTTTAGATCGTGAAACTTGTTGGCGTATTACCTTTTTCAGAACCCGTGCAGCAAATTTTTCACCACGATGCCTCAACCAAAATACAGAAAGATCGCGGTCATAGGTTACCGGTCCGTAGGTGAGTACAGCTGATGTCGGTGAGCTAGCAGGCTAACATGCTAATATCCGGGCTTTGTTTTCTTTTTGAGTGCATCTACCTATCTGCACTAAAATCTTGTCTATACCCCCACAAGCTCATATATGCTTTCTGTATTCACATTCTCAATATCAAAGTTAAAAGCTATTAGCTCTATATTTTCTGCCATATGCTACCTTGTGTGACACTAAATGTTAGCTCAGCAGGTGTTATTCGGCTACCAAGAAGCTTTTCGTTAAGAATTTCAACCATAACATTTATGTAGACCGTTCATTTCATTCATGTATCTACCCCTTCAAACACTATTCATATCTTATCCCAACTGTTTCTGTTTAATAATATCTCGATGTTTGTCCTTTTGTTGCATCACTGTTTCAGGCTTAACTCGGAAAATGTTTGTTTACTGTTTAAATAGGCACAAGGTTATTAAGCAACACAGCCTATTCAAGTTTAAAACGGTACAACAAACCATTGTGCCTACTACCAGTATTAAAAGTTTTCAAAAGTCGTGAATTTTGAACTAGTTTTTGTACACGTGTGTTGTATTTATCAAATAAGGATTGTCATCACGCCAGTAATATTCATTTAGCCTTGCTTTCTTTAAACTGGCTTTCTGTTTGCGTGTCAAAATAAACAATTAGACTAAAAGAGTATTTTATTTAAATTAATGATGGTCAAGATAGTTTTTGTGTTTTTAAAAGATGTAATTCAGGGCTAAAATAAAAATTTGTAAAACATTATTTTCAGATGTTGCCGAAAAAGATAAACAAATGAAATTTAGTGGTTTAGTTAATTTGTTAAAGTGCTTGTATTGTTGTCTTGATTTTTGTCAATAAAAACTATAACTTAAAAAAACATTCTCTACTTCTTTTAAAATATCATTGATAAATCTTGAAATTAGAATATTTTTTCCAGTTCTTTGTGGAATTTGGGACTTGTATGGTATAAATAAAATCAAAATTCTCAACGCTGCATTTCACATTGTCACCCAGTTCACCTTGGAAGTATTCATTCAGCCAGTGGATTCCGATGGCACCTTTTGCTCTATTGTTAGTGACAGTTTTTATATTTTCTATCAAGTGTGGCATACGTGTACTTGTGGCCATAATGTCAGCGTAGTTTAACATAATTAAATTCTCTCAAGATACCACACAGTGATTTTTGACTGAACAAACCCTGAGCTCACTTTTGGGAATCGGTACAGCGTTTTGGTCTTGTCTGTTTTATAGACCATCATTTTTATTATGTCTCACTAATGAGGATGTGAATACAAAACTCTAGATGTGCACAACATCATAAATCTTTATGAATGTGAATATTAGATGTGATTTAAACTGACTGACATTGTACCTTTTACCAATCTTAAATCAATATTTAGAACAACCTCCACTTTTATTGGTAGTCTTTTATGTATGTAGGAAGAGCTTAAAATGTTTTTTTTAATTGCAGCAGCAGCATCTCATGAGGAAAATTAAGCCTTTATTTGATCACATTTAAGAAATAATAGTTTGAGAAAAATGGAAATAACTGACGTTGCAATAATTGACACTCTTTACCTATGAAATATAACAATCGTTTTTTTAAATGTATTCTTCAGTTTTAAAGTTGAGCTGAGTGAAGAGAGACTTGGAATATTCTGTTTCTCTGGAATATAAATATGAAGTAAGGAGACCAAGAAAATACTGGCAGAAATATAGATGTAATTTTGCCTTAGAACAATTTAGGATCCCAGAATGAGCAAAGAGGATGTCTGGGCTTATCTCCTATTCTTATTGTGACTTGATCTCATGGATGGACAGGACAGAGAGATTTATTCAATTTAGCCACAAGACGAGAGGATATGGCCTTCAAGAAAGGCAGATGCATGTTGATCTTTATAAATCGGGTAATGGCAGCAAAACTGTATAAATGCCCCGAATCCTCTGTACGAATCAGAAGATTTGAAACAAGTGGATGTGTGAAAAACAGAGTTGGTTTATGTTCTGAGCTTATTTTGCCTCCACATACAGTGAGTCAATTAGTGAGAGGTAAAAATATTTCAAATCCCAGTGTTTCTCTTTGAGATTATGCTCTTCCAAGAAAAGTCAAATTAGGCTGAATGTTTGTCCAGATCTATCCAAGAGTTTCAGTAATTCACTTTCTATATTGTGTCAAGAAGCCCATTCCCTTTCCTTTTATTTGGAAATAGCAGCGTCTGTTCCCGTCACCCTCTGTCTGAATTACTCAATCTTAATTTCAGCTCTTTGCTTTTTGAAGCTGGACTTGTCTGACACGCCGGCAATTTTCTGAACAAATTGTCACATCGACGCAGAGACACAAACTGGCTCTTCTGCTCTTGAGACATTTTTCACTTACAGCATTCCTGATTGTAATCCACATTGCTGTAGAGAAAATTACAAAATCTACAGCTGGAAAATGGACATCTACAAAATATCCCTCAGTGTTCAACTTCTAAATTGTTTGCAACATTTTTGTGCTATTTCCTGTGAAGACATCCCAACTACCGTTGTTCTCTTAAATTCTAATTAATCCTGTGCTTTTTGCAACAAGCTGAAAGGGCGCTAACTTAACTGATGACCAAATATTGAAATTTAACTTTTAAAACACTTGGATGCTTGTGAGGACACAAATTCCAATCAAAATTGTAGTTTTAAGACTCGCTTTGCCAAAGGTCCAGCCTACTTTGATTGAAAAACAAACGACACATTGGCAGCTAGTTGCCTATCCTTTCTTTCCTGTCATTAGATTATTTTTTATAATTTGCATCTAAATGCTGAGCAGCATCAATCATGAATAAACATCAATTACGTTTGTTGTTTAAAAGTCACATGACGTCGGTCTGCTGTGCTCTTCATGCAGGGAAGTCGTCTCTTACGATACAGTTTGTTGAAGGACAGTTTGTCGACTCCTATGACCCAACCATTGAAAACAGTGAGTGATTTTATATTTGCTCGGTTTTAAGAGTTCTTCATGGTTTAATGTGAAAATTGTAAAAACTTCCCTTTTTTTTCTTAAGCATTTAACAAAATGGTCAACGTGAAAGGTCAGGACTTCAATCTGCAGCTAGTCGACACAGCCGGACAGGTAAGTTACTTTGTTGTCGTAACTGATCTGAGTGATTTAAACTGAATGTTTCTGACTAATAAGCACATTTGTCTTTTGTTTTTAGTGTTGTTTTTGAAATCTCCAGGACTTTTATTTCTAAAATGAAATGGAAATTTCTCTCTCTGTAGGATGAGTACTCAATTTTTCCACAGTCCCACTCAATGGACATCCATGGTTATGTTCTGGTCTATTCAGTGACTTCCATGAAAAGGTCAGTGGATGCTTTTGTAGTTGCCTTTATTTCAGTAATAAACTTTGCATTAAGAAGTCTTATATCTTTTTCAACACGGGAATTATTTGGGTTTTAACCAGTGTTTACTATTGAATCACATTAATAATGAGTAAAGTAAAGTTTTAGTTCATCCCAGATTGGAGTTTTTGTTGTTTAGGTATTTATAAGCAGCCCATCAAGGGGAAACGATACTGTAAAAATTTTTTTTATTTAAGTCGAACCATAAAAGTTATATCAGCCAAATTTTTTAAGAGATTAGTGTCTAAACAAACAATTTCATTTGAAAGAATGTCGCAACTTTTAAATTGTACTAGACAGCACAACTATTTATTTAGTAAGTTACAAGTGTCCCTCTATTTATGTAGCAACATTTAGAGAAAAAGACAAAGTCCTCCAAAGTTTCCTTATTTTCACATTTTTTATGATGTTACTATTAAATATTCAACACATTGCTTCTTCAACTTTTTAATGGTTATAAAATTTAGTCGAGTTTTAACAGTTCTTATGTTCAGCCAAGATATCATTTTTTACTGATTTAAAAATGCTTGATTTAATCTGAATCCTTTCCTGGTAAATCATTTGATTTTGGTGTTTAGGTTCTTGAAAGCATTCAAGAAACTAATGGGTTGAATATAAGAAAATAAATATATTTATCTCCATCTAAATCGGACAAGATTTTGTCGGGTCCCAAAAAAATCATTGATATGTTGTTTTAAATAAAATAACAAGTGACATTCTGCATATGTTTGCTTGAAGTTGTAATCGGAAATCCTGGAAAGTGGGTCTCTGAATAGAAAATACAGGAGAGTATCAAAGACAAAAGCACCGAATAGATGTGCAAATTAAATGAAGTCAGCGTTTAGTATTACTATTTATTTTTTAAACTTTGTCACTACGGTTCAGACTCAGGGAAACTGTCGGCTTAGTGTCACTGCTGCTTCAAATGCTGCAAAACAACTATGATGCTCACAGTTGGAGCATTTCTTACAGCTAAGCAGCAAAAACTCATGTTGACTAGAATTATACCATGACGTAATTTATGTCATAAGATTCCCATTTGATTAGTTCTGCATCCAAATGTTGAAGTTTTGTTAATACTACTCTTCCAGATCAATGTTTAAAATAACACTGCCTGTCCCCTGTCCAGTTTTGAAGTTGTGCAGGTTCTACACGACAAGCTGCTAGACATGGTTGGCAAGATTCAGTAAGTCCAATCAGTCCCTTAAGTTCTTTATAACTGAGAAATTTTAAAGTGTATATTTGTACATTTTGAGCTATTTTTCTTTTCAGGGTCCCAACTGTTCTTGTAGGAAACAAAAAAGATCTTCACATGGAAAGGTGAGTGTTGGTGTTATTGTTTGGTTTAGGTAACAGAAATGCATTATTGCCATCTTGTGGTAGCAATAATAATAATAATAATAATAATAATGTTCGAAAGATGCTAATTTTAACAAGGCAGTATTTACTTTATTAAATTAAGTAACTGCCATATAGTCCTTAAACAGAGGTCCGATGACACCTGAAACTTAAATTCGTTGGTGTTTTTCAAGTTTTTGAAAGTGCTTAAACTTTAGAAAATGTGCTTAAAATTGCTACTAAATGTATCTTGTGTTGCAGTCTAGACCTCACAACTTGTTTTGATTTGTGCAGCTACACTGATTTTAAAAAAAGAAACAAAAAATATTTGAAGTGAAGAAATAAAACCTCTGTAAGAATCATTCAGATTAAATTGAATTCCATGTTTTTTAATAGAAATTATACGTTTAAAACTGACATTAGCTTAATTAGCTAAATTCAAATTATTGCGTTGTACTTTGACTGGAACTCGGGTCACGATAGCCTATTTATTAACCATAACGATTTATATCTTAAGAAGTTATTAAATTTGACCATGTGAAGGTTTCAAGAACACTTTTTACAGCAAGCAAGCAATGAGATGTGCTCACTTCACTATGCATTGTCGATTTGTTTCAAGGGTTATCAAACCAGAGGAGGGCAAAAAACTAGCTGATTCCTGGGGAGCTGCATTCATGGAGTCTTCCGCCAAAGAAAACGAGGTAACAAGCCCTTAAAGTTTAACCCCTGATGCTAATCCATTGTTCATGCCTGACAAAGACTCTTGCTTGAAACGCAGACTGCTGTGGAGGTTTTCAAGCGAATCATTTTGGAGATGGAGAAAGCTGACGGGAACGCACCTCCAGAGGAGAAGAAGTGTGCAGTGATGTAAAGGCTTATGCAGGACACCAGTGAGCTGATTTACTGAAGACATGAGACACAACTTCACCAGCTTGCTAACGGTGGCCTCGTCGATGCAGCAGAGGCACGCTTGTTCTCCGCTCAGAATTCAAGATTGATTTACGTAGCAAAGCAGCTGCCCGACAAATGATACTAGATCCCAGTAATTGTAACCATGGAAAGAAAGAAATGTCTAGAGCAGGATTAACCCCTCAAAGAAGCGTCTTCACTGGATACTTTAACGTTCAAATGCATTCTGGGAATAATTTTGTTTTTTTTTTTTTTTTTATTGTTATTATTTCCAAGGACTGGTCCATAATTTCAGCAGGTCTTTTTGACAGAAATGCAATCACAGTTCACATTGCTTTAAATGTGGTCACTATTCTATCAGCGCTCTATAAGAAAAGAAATCTCACTGGGGTTTTTCTCAGTTCTCACTGTAATTTTTATCTGCTCATCCTCAGGTACCTCTTACTCATGAGCTGTGGTGACGCGTCGCCATGACGCCGTTCTGTTGTATATTTAACTACGCCGTTACACATCGCTTATATCTGTAGTTTAATTTCTCCCCATTCATTGTGATAAGGTTGTTATGGACAACATAAATATTTGCTAATTACAAGTTAAGCCCGTTATATACAGTATAACTAGAATCTTAGAATGTGATTTGATACTTTGGAAAATATCTGGAGTGACTCAAGCTGTCGCTCTCCATTTTTCTACACAGAGTACACTCTTAGATTGTTTATCGAAGCTAAAAGGATTTCTAGATTTCAGTTTTTGATTTGCATTTTAGTATTACAAAATACTATGTAGGTGGCCACGGAGTTAGTTTAGTGAATTTTAAGTTGATGACTTTAACATGTTTGATAAAACCCAACCATGGTGCCTGTAGCCTTTCTGACAAATGGTCACTGTCAAACACTTGAAATCTTTTCTTCTTTTTTTTTTTTTTTACAAAACCTGTAGCCTTACAGAAATCTAATGTACAGTAATTCTGTTTTTTTTTTTCTCCCCTAAAGCCTTGTGTTGTAGCTGTAGTGGATATTTCTAACTTTATAAAATGCTTTCCCCTAATAGTTAGATGGTGGATAACTGATGATAGTTGAGCAGAGGCTGGTGATGCTGTGTCTTGTGCCTTACAGATGTTCAAACTCCTTCATCTGCTTCCTTTTCTTGACTCAAGGTGCTTTTAAGTTTTGTTTTGTTTTGTTTTTTTCATTTATTGACTTGACACCATAGGTGCAGGTGTTGTGCACCTGAACACCAGTATTCCCCTGTGGGTCAACGGTAATTTAGAAATCTTGCTGTAAACTGTTTTGTAAATAAACAAATCTGTCACTTGTTGGATGTCCCTGATTTTTCTTCTTTAAGATGCCAACATTTATTTTTTTATGATATGCATGAGGCTTTATTATTAGTTGTGTATTCTTAAAAAAACATGTTAAGGATGCAGATTTATTTGCATTAGTCTTAGCAAAAGGTCTTTAATGACCATCAGGTAACTGACTGAAGTCCTGGACTTTCTACTGCAAACAGCTGCTAGTAGCTTGTCTAGTGAACATGTTATGTATATATAAATATCCCAAATTTGCTGGTAAAATGTTTATTGTCGGACAATGGATTGACGTTCATAGATATCTGGGGTTTAGACCTATTTTGTTCAGTTTGTTCTTGAAACCTAATGTCATAAGTGATGTAGTAGTATTTATTTTAGGAAATATCCATACACTGAGGACTACTGCAAATAATCTCTTATAAATGCTCTCACTATTCTGCCATTTGTCATACAGGTTTTATCAAATTTATTATTTTTTCCCCCCAATTAGCCTAACGTACGGTGTTAAACTTACAAAAACAAAAAAAATTACCAGCTGATTGATTTTTTTATTATTCAGTCATCAATAATTATTTTTGCTAATACTTCAAAATACTACAATTTGAACAGGTTGAAAATATACAAGCAGAAAAGACTTAAGTGTATTGTATGTTTGTCCACACCAAATTAAATTAAACTACCTCCCATAAATCATTGCAATATAAATAAAAAACATATTTTGCTTATATAATCAGGAATATAAAAATGGACAAAAAAAAACAGTCCAAAACAAAAAACAGACACATGAATTTGTTTTTTTTTACACTTCCAACCATTAAATATTCTTGATGAACAAATAAACTATCATATTGAGTTCTGTTTCATTTACTTCTCCCTAATGCGCACAATTACATTTACAAAGCAATTATTTACCATTTAAACTTTATATAAAAGAGTATCTTAATATTTTTATTGTATCCTGTCCTGAAATGCATTTAACACAATTATTACGGTGACTCCGCCTGGTTGCGCCAGTACCACAGATATTACGGTAACAGCTCTCTTTGCGTCACAGCGGAAGGAGGTTTGCGTGCCTTTGTGAGATCCCATTAGTTGTAGACCGGGTGGAACATGGAGTGTGTAAGTTATCAACTTTGCTATTATTTCGCCTCTTTAAACCTTATAAAGCAGCCTATCCTGTTCAGTATAAAACTTTGACTAGTATGCTAAAGTTAGCTACTTTCTGGAAAGCTTTTTATGCATGTTTTTAGGGTTATCTCTGTCTTAGAGGCTGGTTAGGAAAGCTTATAACAGAGGCCACTGTTTAGCAAAAATGTGATAATTATCTATTGATTTCAAACTGCAAATAAAGTGCATTAAAAGCTTGAGCCGTCATGAAATGTCACCTCGACTGGCGCTTTTAAAAGTCAGCCAACTGTTACTCTAGCTAGCTAGCTAACAAGCTAACGCCAGTGCTACAGTGGTGAACAAAAGTCTCTTTATTTAGTGTGCACACAGCTTCAATAACGACACTGTTGGTTTTACAACCGAGGGGGTTTAAGATTAAACTTTGAAATGTGCCAACTGACTAGCCTGCAGCTTGATGTTTTACTAGTTTACTGATTGCCTGTGTTTTTATGAAGTAGAGCTAGCCTGCATCTCTCAAAGTCTTATTCTGAGAGACAGGTAGTGTTTATGTGTCATCCCGGATCTGCTCTGAGTATGACCTCGGTAAACGTCCCGATGCATAGACTGAGCCACTGGCTAAACGCTAAACATGGGTCTCTGTGATGGCCTGTCCGTTTACCATTAACACAGGATCAATAGTTCAGCTGGGTTGGGGATTCTCTTTAGCGCCAGAGTTGCTTCTGAAAGGAGGCTGAACAAATTACAGCTTCGGAGCAGAGTAAATGTTTTCAAATAGTTTGGGATCTCACCATAGGCAAATATCAATAATAGGGATCACAGAGGGTGAAATTGTTTCTCCTCAGTAGATTATTTCACAAATTTATTATTTAAAGTCGGTTTCTCATTCAGAAACAGCACAGTTGAAAACTTTTGGCATGCTCACATATGAGTGGGTTATGCAACTATATTTGATCATAAAAGATTAGAATATGTTGATCTGTATAAAACAGACAGATCATAATATATTAAGGCTTTCTCTCATTGCTGTTTTGAGCTCCTAAACCAAATCACCAGTGTTATTTTCCTCCTCTTCCTATGATATCCTTGTCTAGCTTTTACTCAGTAAGAGTTTACTTTAGAGGTGTTGATAATGTTTACTTTTTTAAGCTGAAGTTCATCTTGAAGTTACTCCAAACAATTTGATTTCAACTGTGCTCATCAAGTCTTATATCTGTCAACCTGTTGGTTTTAGGTCACTTTTATGCCAGTTTATTCCCCCAGTGTATTATAAGCCTGGCGGGCCACCAGGCTTTACTTCTGCCCCCACCAGGCTAAGCATTGCTTATTTATTTGTTCTTTTTTAATGATTGCCTTTTATTAAGACTTCATAGTCAGTGTTTAGGTATTAGTCTTTCAATAACACATAATTATCAAGTGATATTTTCAGATTTCCTGTCAACTTTAAACATTTTTTAATTCAAAAACACAACGGATGGCTGGATAGCTGCCCTAGCGTCCAGAGCACCGGGCTTAGCAGGTTTTCTGGGGGAATCCTGGTTTATTGCTGTACTGATTTATTATAGAGCTGTGTTTTAATGTGTTTTGTTTTTAACTTTAGTTGTACTGGGTGTTTAAAATACTATATAAATAAAATTATATTGAACCTACTTACTTACTGCCAATTGTGCTTGAGACATATTCTTTTTTAAAACATTTGTCTGTGTAGGGAAACAGTTATAAATTAGCAGTCTGTGATTTTTTATTTTTTTTTTGCTTTTTGCAACATTGTCACAAATAATAAAAGTAAAACATGCAACTGTGATATAATTAAACATTTCTCAGATATTTGTTTAGG